>NC_133287.1:18836430-18957445 GCF_005239225.2 Populus alba | reverse complement strand
CCAAGATTTAACATTAAAGGCGATGATGCTCCAAACATTAGGAATAAGATTCTTTGGTTGTTGGATTAGGAGTCGAACAAAGTTTATTTTTAAGAGTTTTTATTCTCCAACTTTATAGAAATTGTCTAACAATGAATGCCTTTTGCTTTTTTTCATTTTTTTTTTTTGAAGATTTGAGTATTCTCCAATAATAAAATTAGTAAATTTTTTTTAAAAAGGAAAAGAAGTAATAACTACAATAAAAAGCATTCAGTTTCAAAAACCAAAGTGTTTGTTCTTGTTTTAATGTAATAAATATTTTAGTACTTATAAGAATTTTATTATTTTATTTTGAATAGAAGTTATATAAACGTCTTAACATGAATGGCCGGAGAAGTATTTATATTCTTCATATCTAGTAATCCCATATACCCTAAAAGGGTAAAGGTGTATATTTCCATCATAGCATTAATGAGGATTAGACATTACATATATAACCAAAATAACGTATATATAAAAAAAAAAGATACAAGAATTAAATATTGATGGGATTAGACATCACATTCATAACCAGTTAAATATGCTTGTCATTATAATTAATGAAAGATAAATATCTTAGAAATTAATATTAATAAGAGATAAATATCATTGATATTAACTTTCATAGCGGTCTATCAAGAAAATAAATAATAAAATTTCTTCTCGTTCTTTAAGGATCTTTCATTACTAGTTGTTGTCTGTTTAGGGCCTTTTTTGACACCTGGATTCAGCACTTAGCTAAACTCATGCCAAGAGGGGGGTTCATCTTGGGACAAGTCTTTTTAGTATTTAGGCTCAGCTTTTGACCAAGTCCATGTCGGGTTAGGTCTGCCTAGAAGCAAGTCCCTTTGTCATTTGAGGTCCGCGCTTAGCTAGTCCCATATCAGGTTGGGTCTACCCTGGGATAGGTCCCTTAACACTTAGACTTAATGTTTGGTTGAGCTCATGCTAAGTTAGGATAATTTATGGGTACATCCCCTTAGCACTTAGGCTCAGTGCTTGGTCAAGCTCATACCAAGTTAGATCTGCTCTAAAGCACGTCCTCTTTACTCTTAGATTTAGTGTTTAGCCGAACCCATACCAAGTTGAATTCACCTCAACCATCTTCTTACTGGGAAGGGTTTAACTCTAGCTTTCTCTGCAAGAAATGAACTCTTTGGTTGGTCAAAAAGGCAGTGATTGGTTTGAAATTACTACATTACAAAGAATCAAACATTCACATCAACAATATTTTTTCCTTCGGATTAGTGAATTAGAGCCAGCCAGGACTGACCTAGTGTGGAACTAAAATTCTTCTTGATCTATCAAATAAATAGCTAGGTTTTAAATTATAAATTCATTCGCTTGGTTTTACAATGATATTATATAGACAAATAAGCAAATGGGTAAAACTAATAATTTATGGAGCTAATTGGCTCGGCGGTGCAAGCATTACCTGTTATGGGGCAAAGGGACGAAATTTCTCAAGTCGCATAACAGGCGCACCATAAAAGCTAGGAAAAAGTTATTTCCATAAGTGGCCACTGTCTGGTGATTCTTTCCTCGGAAACACCTTGCTGTTGCTTATCAAACATTGCAGGATTAAAGTGCCAAACAAGATAAGTCACCACCAAAGCTCCTTTGGAATTTAACCTTTCGAGCAATAATTCTGAGGGGGCAAATTCACCAGTTCAACCAATAATTCTTCGAGTGGAAATTGAGATGGACCAATAAGGACTCCTTTTTAATTCTGGAGACAATTGAAAGAGATGTTTGCAAATCGATCGGTTCAAAAATCAGCGGATCCTCGAAGGTGGTGTACCAAAAATATGTTCCCTTGATTGTCTTTTATTTATTTACTTTTTGGTAGAAGTGGAAGGGCTCTGATCAAGACTTGAGAATTAAGATCGGCAGGGACAGCATTTGATCTCAATTTCTCCTCCACCTCTTTTTGCTGGCCATGGATATTTACCGGTCGGTTTTTTAACTATTTATATTTAAACTTGAATTTAAAATAATTATTTGATCCCGATTGAGTATTGATTTTTATACTCGAATCTCATCTGATTGGGTTTCGGATACTTATTGGGTATCCATAACCTGAACTCAAATAATATAATTTATAACTATTTAGTATATGATAAGGTTGATATGCATGTAATTTTTTCAAATTTTATTACTATTTATTTATTCCAAGTTGGGTGGGTTAATATCCATATTAAAAATAAAATCTAACTTTCAACCTTGAGATTTTACTCGAAACACGATCGGGCCTAAGAGTTCTCTATAAATTCATGTCAGTTGAGTAGGTATCTATCAATTTTCAGGTTAAATTCTCATCCTAGTTTTCGCAGGGAAAGGGCTTTGTTGTGTGAGGGTCTTCTTGATAAAGTTTACATCTCTCTCTTACCACTTTCTTCTTCTTTTGTTAAACACATGATACTTGAAAATTAAAGAAATCCAATTGCTTTGAAAACTTGTTACCTCGTGGAAAAACGTCGTGGATCTTTATAAGATTTTTTTTAATGATCATTGTATTTTTAACCTTCTTTATGTACACAATAACAAAGAAAAAAAAAAAAAACTAAAAAAAAAAGGAATTTATTATACCCCTTCTTCTCGTAAAATATTATTCACTAAAACAATATTTTGTTTATTTTTTATTTATATTTTTTTAATTTTGATTTTATCTTTTAATTTAATGTTAGGTTTATTAGAAATTAAATTTTTATATATTTTTAATTTATTTTTAATAATGTTATCTCGAGCTTATAACTCGGGTTAAGTTTAATAAGTTAACTTAGTTGACTCGAGTTTTTTTTTTCAATTTCATAATTCAATAATTAATTGGTTAGAAATTAGGTTTTATGATTTATTTTGGTTTGCTTTCTATAAAGTTATTCTCATTTCATAAGTTAAGTTATGAGTTTGACGAGTTAACTATAGTTAACTTAAGTTATTTTTTTAATTGATTTAATTTTTATCTTTCAACACTAGGTGATTGTAAATTAAGTTTTATAATTTTATTTTTCAACTCGGGTTGACCTGATCTAATATGTTGTCATTTCAATATTTATATTAAAAGACTCATCTTAAATATATATCTTTAGTTAAATTATTTTGTATCGATCATCTGAGTTGTCTGTAAACTTATCAAAAAAAATTAGGTAATATCAGATCAATCTTTTATGGTTTATTTTTTTTTATTAGAAAAAATATTAGTAAGGTCTATTTTTTTTTTTTTTTAGTTAAAGAAAATAAGTAAACTGAACCGTTACGTAACGTATAAAGTGTTTTTTCTAGGACTTCAGTGGTGAAACATGTCCCCGTGTTTCATTGCCCTACCTTCTTCTAGGGTCTCGAGATTTGAGATTTGAGATTTGAGGCCTCTCACCCACTTCGATGAAAGAAAAAAACACGCCCCACGCTTTGATTGCACGAAATAAATGCCACAACCCATCAATGGTGGGTCAAAAATCATCATTATTATTATTATTGTGTATCTGGTGGTTGAATTCAGAATGAAATTTACCTTTAAATGAGAAGAATATATAAGTTTTGTCCATTAACGGTAACTCTCTTTTTTTTAAAAAAATGTTTTTTTCCTCTTTGGACAGGAATTCCAAGGAGTTAGATGGGAGAGGAAGCTGGGATACAAGAAATTTCTTTGAAATAACCACGCTGGCTCTTCGGGCCGCCTGTTCTCATGAGTCATTATCCCTCTCAAACGAGTTTTCCTTTTCTTTCTTTCTTTTTCCACTTGTCTTTCCCATTCACGCACCTAAAGAAAAGTATAATGGTTACAAGAACTGTTGAAGACCCGTGTTTTGTCTTGGGTTGGTGAGTTTTGGACAAGGTTCTAGGTTTTTGAATTGAATGTGGTTTTACATTTTTTCTTTTTTTAAAAAAAAACAACCATATCACTTTATATATATATATATATATAATTTTTTTAAAAACATTATTGATAATTTTTTTTTTCTGATTCTGATGGAGTCAAATAAATCATAAAATAACCTACCGAGTCATCAAAGTTTAATTAAATCAACTCCGAAATAATTACATGACAATCCATCCACTTTTTTTAACATGATTTGGAAGTTCAATGTTCGATTTGTTTTGGAAAATCTTTCGGATTATACTCCACTTAGCTGGTGATTGGCATTAGTTTAATTATGGGTAGAAAAACAGGACGTCATTTTGTGATGTCAACTCATGCTGCAACCTTGTGACGTCGTATATAGTTTAATCATGCGATGCGTCTTCTATATCAACACACGGCATTCCCACATTCGCTAGCTGAAGGTTGCCGCTGTCACGCCTTCTCAGCTTTAGTTGCTTCCACAAATTGTTCCCACGAGAACTGTGAGGTTGTAAGAAACTATCAAGCAAAAGCAAAACAAAGAAAAGTCATGGGAGAAATTGGCAATCTTGAACAACTACCTCTCCACAACCTTCCCAGTACAGCCTCCGGCCCTGAAGTATCTCTTCAAGTCATCAATGTTGCAGCAAGTTCCATGCGAGAAATGCAGAGTGCTGCTACGAGTACAAGCATGGGGGTTTATGATTCCTCAGATAGTTCAGGCTACCTGTCTGAGATCAACCCACAAGAAGCTTGGCTTCCTATTACAGAATCAAGAAATGGCAATACTGTTACTTCCGTGTTTCATTTACTTTCTTCAGGAATTGGGATTCAAGCCCTTCTACTTCCTGTGGCATTTTCCACTCTTGGATGGTAAGTCAAGCAAGAACATTTTTTTCTCTCTTGGCAGATTCTCCGACGCATGCATCAAAAAGCTATCTCTTACATAATTTTTAATGTCTTGCTTGGTAAAAATAGTGTAGAAAAAGAAACAGCATAAGCTAGCAATTTTAAATGGTTGAGCTATAGCCAATTGGGCAAATACCAAAAAGGGAAATATTAAATTAATGATGGCTTGCTGAGTCATGGTAAATTCTCCAATGGTTGCAGGGCATGGGGAATCATATGCTTGTCGCTAGCATTTACCTGGCAACTCTATACCATATGGGTTCTTGTCCAACTTCATGAATCAGTACCTGGAATTGGAACTCGCTACAGCAGATATCTCCAACTTGCAATAGCCGCCTTTGGTTAGCACCAAAAATTTCAAATTTCTAGGTAGATTTTCTTGCTTTTTTTCAGGTAACTTATGTTATTGTGTCTGTGGACAGGCCCAAAACTTGGGAAGTTGCTGGCTATATTCCCAGTAATGTATTTATCCGGGGGCTCATGTGTGTTGCTGATTATCAGAGGAGCTGGAACTATGGAGCTTTTCTTTAAAATGATGTTTGGAGGTGAGGCTACAAGTGAAGACAATCCATTGGTAGGGGCAGGGTGGTTTTTGGTCTTCACTTGCATGGCTATAGCATTGGCTCAACGGCCTAACTTGAATTCCATTTCTGGGTTCTCCCTCATCGGTGCAGTCACTGCCATTGCCTATTGTACTCTGATCTGGGCACTGCCAATCTCTAAGGGCAGGCCTACCGGAGTATCTTATAATTCACAGAAGGAGGAATCCGGCACGTCTGAAATGTTTGATGTCTTGAATGCAATTGGGATGATTGCGCTTGCTTTCAGGGGTCACAATCTTGTGCTTGAAATCCAGGCAAGAATACTCCAACGATCAATTTATTACTATTTTTTTTCTTTTTAGGCTACTTAAATTAGTAATACATATAAAAATTGAAGGCCCGGAAAAAAATATTAAATTACATGACATGTCCTGCTCTCATTTGGGCCGAGGGAAGCCCATTAACATTTGTAATATCTGCACCTTTCTTAGCTTCTATATATATAAAAGATTAAAAGAGAATGTGGTGTTTGATGCAGGGCACCCTGCCTTCAAGTTCAAAATGTCCATCCAAAAAGCAAATGTGGAGAGGAGTGACTCTCTCATACATAATAATAGCCATGTGCTTGTTTCCTGTTGCAATTGCTGGGTTTTGGGCTTATGGAAACAAGGTAAAACCACAGCTTTCTGTTCTCTGTTCTACAGTCAATTTATTGCATCCCATAATCCTGAAAACTGCAGCATAATGAGTGATGACATATCATTCAACTACTTTTAATTTCAGCATCACGGCTAATCTTTTGCATATCCTTAATTATTTGCTACTGCTTTGGCAGATACCCTCGAATGGAGGGATGTTGACTGCATTTATGCAGTTCCATGGACACGACACCTCAAAATTCGCGAAGGGCCTTGTCTACCTGCTAGTAGTGATTAACTGCCTGAGCTCATTCCAAATCTACGCCATGCCAGTTTTCGACAACCTGGAATTCAGGTACACTTGCATGAAGAGCAAGCGGTGCTCGTGGTGGGTTCGCACCGGGTTTCGGCTTTTTTTCGGAGCATTGGCCTTCTTTATAGCTGTGGCTTTTCCATTTTTACCTAGCCTGGCTGCTTTAATCGGAGGAATCGCGTTACCCCTTACACTGGCTTATCCATGTTTCATGTGGATTTCGATCAAGAAACCCCGTCAAAAGGGCCATGGTGTCATGTGGTGTCTTAATCTAGGACTTGGATGCTTAGGCATGGTTCTGAGTGTTCTATTGGTCGTTGCAGCAGTTTGGAATTTGGCTACCAAAGGCCTGCATGCCAACTTCTTCCACCCCGAATGATAGTTGATCATGAGTGTAGAAAAAAGCTACAATTTTTTGTATATGTTAATTCACTTAATATACCAAATTATGTGTAAAATTTCAACTTCGAATTCTCAAATTATAAAATCTTATATCAACAAACTTCTCTTTTTTGAAGATCGATGGTTTCCCTTGCCAATCTATCATTTGATAATTTTCATTGTCCTCGTGTCAACTTTGTTCATCAATTCGTTTCATATATTAAAAATATTCTTGCTGGCTTCAATGACCTTGTTCTACAGATCTTTGGGTTCTGATTCCTTGTTCCCTGATCTAATGGGCCGTGGATCAGAGTATTTCTTATGGGTATATCTTCGGTTTCTTTACATTTACCCCGGTTCTTAAAATTACAACTTGACTGGTAAACTTTTGACGTATGCACGGTTTACTTGGGTAAATAAATCTAGATGATACTTGGCTTCAAATAATTTTTTTTTTAATTTTTGAAATGATTTGTTGTGGAAAAATTAATTAAGCCAAATTGACCTCACAAATAGGTTACTCCAAAGCCGAGTTTAACAACTTTTAAGCTTTAGATAAAAAGAGAGGTATTGTTATTTAGACGTGTTTTAAAAATATATTTAATTATCTTGAAAAAATATTAAATTAATGTTATTTTAGTGTTTTTTAATTATTTTAATGTGCTAATATAAAATATTTTAAAATAATTATTTTAAAATAAAAAATAATTTTAAAAACACTCTACACCACCATTTCAAAACGCACAAGGAGGAGAATGATACCAAGTTGGAATTATAATCTTGTGTGTTGTCTTTTTATGGTTTGGACAATGGTACCAAAAATAACCTCTTATTTTAATATTAAAAATTATTTTTCAACATAAATTCTTTAACATAATTAAAAATAAATTATGATTCCCTGTTTGAGCAATTGATTTGATCTTGGCCCGACAATTATTTTCATTAGTCTATTATTTGTTATAGTCTTTTTTTTAAAGCTTGTGGAACCGGCTGTTCCTCTAACTTATTGTGTAAGTTACTTTGTTTTTTCTTCTTTGTAGACCTGTGGAGTCATTTTATGATTGATTTTTAATTATGTGATTAGTTTTTAAATTTATCTCTGCCTTTTTTATTTTATTTTTGTAATATTATTTTTAATATTAAAACATAAAGCTATTAAAAAAAATTAAAAACAAAATTAAGGTTTCACCACAACTCCAAACACACCATGTGTGGACTAAATAATAGTAATTAGATAGGAGGTCCTCCAACTTGTTATGTAAACTACTTTGCCTTTTCTTTTCGTACATAGATATGGAAAATCATGTGTTTTGAACAATTGATTTAATCTTGTGGAATAAAAAAATTTCTTCCTCAACTTTTTTCATGGAATGAAGTGATTTGGATTTGCCGATAGCTTAATTGATTCTAGAGTGAATTAAAGATTTAGTATTTGGATTATATTTAAAATCATTGATTCAAGTATAGGGAAAATTGTCAATAAGTTATAGCTTAATTGATATAATATCTCTCTTATTTAAAAAAGAATTAGAATTCAAGCTTTTTTTATAATAAAAAACTAGAGTAGAGAAATTCGCCCGAAAACAAATCAAGTAAAACACTCGGACACCTTGACATTATAAAACGAGATTTTCGTGGAGAAATCGTTTTTCCATTTAATGCATTAATTTATGATTGTCGAAAGCCAAATTAGGTTTTGCTTTTTCTTCAGTGACACCACTACCAGATGTGGAGCATGCGAGGATAAGTGTAAATTTAAATTTATAAAATTAATTAGGAAAGGAATAGGATGTCATTGCTGGTGTCATGCGTGATGATTTCTCGTGGTGACATCCCGAGCTTAGTGATATTTATAAACCTCTCATCTGCTACTTCCAATTAAGGCCTTTGTAGGCTTTTTGTTTTTTGCAATATCTTTCTCGGCGACAGCCTCAAGAACTCGAGCAAGTGATATCCAATTAGACTGCAGGACCCACAGGAAGATGGAGGACCCGCAGGAGGCTTGGCTGCCTATTACCGAATCGAGAAATGGCAATGTCGCTACTGCAGTGTTCCATTTGTTATCGTCGGGAATCGGAATCCAAGCCCTTCTACTTCCAGTAGCTTTCGCCACTCTCGGATGGTGAGTGACAGCATCTTATATATATCTACTATATAGTATAATCTTTTGGATGAGACCATTTCTCAGACTTGTCTGATTATAAAAAGTGTTTGCTTCTTTAATTGATATTTGATATGTTTAGGTCATGTTGTGCTCATAGATTAAGCATATTTTAGTCCAATTTTTAAAAATAAATTATTCCAGAAAGAGATTACTATATATATATATATATATATATATATATAAAAGGGGTGCCAGCTCCAATCCGATTCAATTTGAATGGTTGCAGGGTGTGGGGGGCAATAAGCTTGTCCGTAGCATTTACATGGCAGCTCTACACCATATGGATTCTTGTTCAACTGCACGAACCAATTCCGGGAATTAGAACTCGCTACAGCAGATATTTACAGCTTGCTATAGCCGCCTTTGGTTAGTTCCACTTCCACCCAAAGGGACCAAATTCTACCTAGATAGTATTACTCTCTTTAAAAAAAAAAAACTTTATGTTAATATTGTTAGGCAACAAATAAAAATAGAAATTTTTATATATATATATAAAGCTAAAGTGGATTTTCATTGTACAAATGCACATATTTTACTATTCAATACATAAGTGTAATTATTAAAAAAAAATTTATCCTTCCAAAAAAAACCATGGCTTAGGAGTTGGGATAATTCTATATTTTTGGACAACCAACATTAGTCTTTAAAAGATTCATTGGGAGTATATTTGTTTTGTATTTTTAAAAGTTTTAAGTACGATTAAATGACTATATTGTCTTAAAAATAAAATTTAAAACTAATTTTTTTTTTGTCTTTTTTACTTTTTAAAATACAGTAAAGTAATAATTTTAATTTAAAAAAAAAAATTTTAAAATGCATTTAGGAGCTTTTTAGTCTTTTCACCTTAGGTTTCACCTTAGGTTTTTTTGTTATTACCAAGTAAAGCAATGTGTGCAGCACTTTGTGAAGGTGAAAAAATAGCTCTTCCGCCATGTCATTAAAATCGCCACAGCATATTCTTTCTAGTTTAGTTAGCACATGTGTCAGTAATTATGAGATGGTTTGTCGCTAGCATAACTTTTTTTTTTTTTCTTTTCCCCTTGAAAAAATTAAGAGTTGTCCTTTGTTTTATTATTATTATTTCAACTCCAATCTTATTTTTATTTTTTTAATTTCTAATATTTTTTCTTAACTTTTTTGTATAATTTTTATTATTTTTCAACTTCATCCTTGAATTCAAATCTATCATATATTATTTTTTTCAATTTGATCCTAATTCTTTTTATTTTTTATCCTTTTGTTAAAGTTGTTTTTTTTTTCAATTTTACTCTTTAATAAAAATAATATGTCTTACCCTCTAATTTATTTTTTATTTTTATCTTCATTTTGTTAATTGTTATTTTTTTTTGTTTTGTTTTCGATCCTATTCTGCAATTGTTTTTTTTTTATTTCATTATTGAACATTCGATTTATTAGAGATTTGACTTCACAGTTTTTTCATGTATGGTGCTTTTGATCTAATCATATAAGTCACATGTTTAAAAATTTAACGCAGGATAATATTTTTTTTCTTCTTATTTTTTTTTTTGATTTCATCATTTTATATTTATATATTTTTTTTAAAATTAGCTTTGTAGTGTATAGATATAAATCTGCCATAAGTTATCGCTGCTCCTCTATGATCGCTGCCGTTAGTCCCTTTTGTTTTAGAGTATAGATATAAATCTTAAATCGTGTGTGAGCAGGTCCAAAGCTTGGAAAGTTGCTAGCAATATTTCCGGTAATGTACCTCTCAGGGAGCACATGTATCATGCTGATTATAAAAGGAGCTGGAGTTATGGAGCTTCTCTTCAAGCTCATGTGTGAAGGCGGGGCTACATGCGATGCCAAGTCTTTGACCGGGGCAGAGTGGTTCCTGGTCTTCACTTGCATGGCTATAGCATTGGCTCAGCGACCTAACCTGAATTCCATTGCTGGGTTCTCACTAGTTGGTGCCATTAGTGCCATTGGGTACTGTGCTCTGATTTGGGCGCTGCCCATTTCCAAGGACAGGCCCAGTGGTGTGTCTTATGACTCACGCAAGGGGGGATCTAGCGTGGCCGGAATGTTTGATGTCTTGAATGCAATTGGTATAATTATGCTTGCTTTCAGGGGTCATAATCTTGTGCTTGAGATTCAGGTATGAACGAGAAATTGTTGCATTAATGAAAATTAAGCTTACTCTGATAATTATACGGAAATCATTAATTTTTGTACCGAGTGTAAGTTCATGTTCAATCTCCAATGAGCCATAGCTAAGTTGAGATTAGCGTGGTCTTTCCCATTAAGATATCTCGAGTTTAATTCTAGAAAAACCCGTGGTTCACTCTGATTATTATTATTGTCGGGGAACTTAAATTACAGGCATATACTTCTATAGAAACCCTAACGAAATGTACTAAAACAATGCCATGGCCTCTTCCTGTCTGGGCTCGGCAAAGCTCATCAATAAATGTATATTTCTCGGCTTCCGCGTTAAGATAGAGAATTCAATGTTTGATGTTGCAGGGAACATTGCCTTCAAGCTTAACAAATCCATCCAAAAGGACGATGTGGAGAGGGGTGAGTGTCTCGTACACCATAGTAGCCATGTGTCAGTTTCCTCTAGCAATAGCTGGATTCTGGGCTTATGGAAACAAGGTAAAAACACAATTTTCAATTTTACAAGTGTGTTGCCTCCATAAACCTGATGAGTGTTGAAAGTTGAGCACAATGAGTAATAGCATCTCATTTTGCTAGTTTAATCTCAGCATCATGGGGAATCTTTTGCATGTGCTAATTATTTGCTACCGCTTTGACAGATACCGTCGAATGGAGGGAATGAGGGATGTTGACTGCATTTATGCAGTTCCATGGACGCGACACATCAAGATTTGTGAAGGGCCTTGTATACTTGCTAGTAGTGATTAACTGCCTGAGTTCATTCCAAATCTACGCCATGCCAGTTTTCGATAACCTGGAATTTAGGTACATTAGCATGAAGAACAGGCGATGCCCGTGGTGGGTTCGCAGTGGTTTCCGGCTCTTCTTCGGAGGAATGGCCTTCTTCATAGCCGTGGCTCTTCCATTTCTGCCAAGCCTAGCTCCTTTAGTTGGAGGGATCACCTTACCCTTAACACTGGCTTATCCATGTTTCATGTGGATCTTGATTAAGAAACCACATCAGAAAGGTCACGATGCCGTGTGGTGTCTTAATCTAGGACTTGGATGCTTAGGCATTGTTCTAAGTGTTCTATTGGTAGTTGCCGCAGCAAGGAATTTGGCTATCAAAGGCCTGCATGCCAGCTTCTTCAAACCCCAATGACAACTTATAATTACAGAGCAAAATGCTCCAAATTTTTACAGCATATCAATACTCGTAAAAGATCAATTATGGACTCGTTGACATCGGTTCATATAAATTGTTAATAACTCATTCACCTATTCACTGAATCTGAAAGTGACGATGCCAAATCTATCATCGATCGCATTCCAAAGTTTACTTTCATGGTGGTTGATTTTATTTGGTTAAAAGATTATTTAGTACTATCATAAATTCTGTTTTTTTGTCTTGCTGCTTGGAAAAATCAGTTTGGCTGCCCAAATAATTTTTTTTACTGATCGCATTTTAAATCTTAATTTTATATAAAAAAATAAATTAAAATAACATGTTTTTTTATTTTTATAAACCAGTTTTTTTTTTTTTTACAAAAAAATTCATTCGCTTAACAATTTTAACCAAATTAATATATATTTTTTGAATTTTTTTTAAAACTGTGTTAGCAGTATTTTTTTATTTATATAACCGTAAAAACTATAACAATACCAAACATATTAAAAAAGGTGTTTAGAAGTTTGTTAGTGATTTTTTTTAAAAAAAAATTTAAAATTATTTATGGTATTAACATATTAAAAATAATAAAAAATTAATTTTAAAACAATAAAAATTCAGATTTTTTTAAAAAATTTAAAACAGATTACTCCAAAAACACTCCATAAGGCTAATTATAAAAAGCTAACAATTCCATCGAAAGTTGTGAAAAACAAACCGTCATCTCCAATACCACTTGTTGGTCCCAGGCCAAGGTATTATCAGCTTATGATCCAATCCCGATAAGTGTGAGGAGCAAGCCCAATTTGGTTCCCAAGCAACCACCAACGTTTAAAAGACCGGCTGTGGCAAAGGAGGTGGTCGGCCCAGTGGTAAAAGCTTAGGACCAAGAAGTTTGTTTTCTCTGTGGTCTCAGGTTCGAGCCCTAGGTTGCTCATATAATGGCTACTGGAGACTTATATGGTCGTTAACTTCAGGGCCCATGGGATTAGTCGAGGTGCGCGCAAGCTGTCTCGGACACTCACGTTAAACTAAAAAAAGAAAAGGAGGACGAAAGTTGAAAGACAAGCTTCTAAGTTTTATATATTATAAATTTTAAATAATCTTAAAATTTATATGGTTATTAATTTTAAAATTTTAAAAATTAATTAAGATATATAAAATAGCCCAGATATATTAATAAAAAAGAAGAGAGAGAGAGAAAGAGCGGCACACTGCAAAACCATCTAAAACCCATAAAGGATTAGCTCCAATTTTATGTTCTAAACATTTGTAACAATGTGGTACTGAAATTTACATTGCATACATCTCTCCGTTCTTCAAGACCAAATGAAACGAAATGAAGAAGACAACAACAGTACTGTGGATGGCAAAAGAATGAACCGAACATGTGCCCCTTGTAGATGTGCATCATTCAGTGATAAACACATGCATGTGTCAACCTGTGGGGCTTGCCGAGTTTCTGGCCAGTAAGAGCAACAGCGCATCTAACACGCTTATGAAACTTCGACTTCACCAATCTTCCCAAAATGTAGGCCCTGGACCTCAAGACAAATGTCAGGTTCAGAGGCAGTGCAACTTTGTTACCATGCGCTCTAGCATTAGAGAGAAGCGGCAGCCCTCCATATACGGGAACTTGGGAACCATGCACCACCGTCGCCACCGTCCTCTTGCTCTTCCTCGATTGAGAAAACTTCTTCATCTATTTTACCAATCCACAACAAATTAATTATACCCAAACAATAAGCTGAAAAAAGAAAGTCACACAGCATTTGGACACCAGTTTTGACATCTAAATCTTCACAGAACTCGATCGATTCATGCTTCACAGATTACAAAATCGAATAATTTGGTTGGTTGATTTATGAAATATGAAGGTCCACATGCATGAATCGATATGTAAATGAATCTCGAAGGCATTGTCTCCTCGAGTTGCAATGACACAATTTACTCTCCCATTCGAACAAACATTCTGGGACACATAAGAGACACTTTAGAATCCCATACGAGACCAGCAAGTGGGACAGCCTTTTCAGATATAGAGATTTTTCTTTCCAAGGCCCACAGCTCAATGCAGACAAAAATTGACAAAACAGCCAAGAAAAAGAAAACAAAGAAACTAGATCCATCCGACTCAAGTCATTGGGTTCCACCACATGTCCGAATAAAGAGAGGCTGTCCTTGCAGTCTTTTACAGGCACTCCAGATTTGTGGCCAATAGCCTTCCAACAATCCTTCCATGACCCGGAAGTCCTTCCTCGGAACAGCCCTGTAAAGGTTAAAGTCCTACTACCAAACAAAATGTTGAACGTCCCACTGCCACCCACAATGACCATCCTATCCTTCCTCCATTAGCTATTATTGAAAATCAAGGATAAAGCAGGTTTTTGAGAGATGCGAGCACTACAGAGTTTACCTGTCCAGAGGCAAGTTTCAGCTGGAAATAGTGAATCTCGAGAGGGGTAGAGGTGACATGGACGGCAAAAAAGGTAGCGGGGTTTTTGTAATGAATCCTGACCGTAGAATTCAAGGACAGCATGTCTGTTGGCACTCCCGATTGATCATTCCCTGCCTGAACATAAAAATTCTCGAACACCATGCTCTGCATCAAAAGAACGCCCAAAAAAACACCTTTCTGATCACTTTTTATTTTTTATTCCTAAACATGAATTACTTTAATTATTTTTAAACAAAATCAAATAAATTACTGACATGATTAAAGGCTAAAAATCAGGGATCACGCAAACCTAAAAACAACAGTCTGATCCTAATCCACATTTATAGTACCCCTGTGCCCCGGGCATCATCACCAACTATTCCATTTCCCCACAGGACATACAGAAACTGACTCGTTATTTGACACGGCAGAGAGCCACCGAGTCAACTCGGAAAATATTTCGAGGAAAATAAACTTACCTTGACTGAAATTTCAGGCTCGTAAGCCTTGCTTGCACCCCACAAGATCAAACAAAAGACAGTGAACAGAAGAACAAAGAACAAGAACCCGATGAAATACAGTCTCACATTACGTGCACCACTCCCCCAATCATCACCATCCTTATCACCCTCAGCACCATCATGAACAGCATCATCTTGGTCGCCAATCCTTATATGTTTCCAAGCAGATAAACTTCTTGGGATCTTGAGTGAATTGGAGAATATTGACGCAGAAGACTCGCGAGAATGGTGAATTGGTGAGCTGTGGTAGTAAAGGTGTGCTGGTGACACGGTCGGGCTTGACCCATAAGACATTTTCTCCGCGTCATGGTTTGATGGACTTTGAACGTAGTATAACGGCCTTCTTGGTGACCTTGGTAGCCATGAGTTGTCAAGACTGGTTCCATCCGAATCCGTCTTGGCGTGCATCTTTTCCAACCTTGAAAACTGCTTCCAGAGAGATAAATGAGAAGGAGATATATGTGTTGTTTATTAGGGTTTGTGGGGTTTGGTATAGGAGAGGGAGGGTAATTATGAAAGGATGCCTAGAAAGGAATGGCCAGGTAATATCAGACAAAGAAACCTGACACAGCGAGAAGGATTTATCAGGGGTTTTGATTTTTGAATCACGAGAGGGAGTAAACATGGAAAGTGTAATAAAATCTGCTGCCATGTTAGATGGGTCCCGTCCTCGTATAGGGCCTCTGCTAATGAATTTTGAGCTCATACTCGCCTGGATCTAATCCTTAAAAAGCCCAATGGATTGCTCCATGATCCCTTCAAGCACTTTTATGTCCTCGGGAGAGCGTAAGTTTTGATGGGTATAAGCCCATGAAGAGTATATAAGTTTTGATGTTTCTGAGTAAATGTAGGCAAGTTAAGGTTATTGATCTGGAGATCGTAAGATTATGATTTCCTGTCTCGTAATTAATTTTTAGATAATGACAAAACTAAAAATTGAATCAAAATCTAAGTGGTTCGAGAGTGACTACTGATATATTGATATGAAAATGTTTTAAAAAATATTGATCATGAGTAATGAAACTATGTGAAATGGAAACTGAAAAACTACATTTAGTAATCAAATTAACATCATATATATTAGATACGAAATGATCAAATGACAAATCAATCTTCCATATCTTCTTTTTCTTGGTAAAAAAATAAATAAAAAACTTTTTTCCTTCTAAACCAAAATTGAATCTAAAATCATCAGATTTTGGCAGAATAATTTATGGGTTTATCTTGAAATAATGAGACTCTCTCATTGAGTGCCATCTCATTTTACTAAAGATCACTTTAAAAGCAAAAACTTAAACTGGATCCAAACTCAAAGTCTCTCAAGTCTTTGTTCATCCAATCTCTTCATCAAGGTTAGAATCTTTTTTGTCTTTCACTTCACATTTTCGTTGTTCATTGTAGTGTAAGTAACTTTTTACATGTTTCCCTTTGATGAAGCCATTGATTTATATTGTAAGAAGTTAGATCATGGTACCGCACCCAATACGGCTCCAAATTTAGTGGATGAAGTAAGAGAGGTTCATTTTTACATCAAAAAACCATGACTTGAATCTAATGTCGATGTTTGGATGATGCAAGTGAAGTGTTTGAAGTTTGAACAGGGGACTGTAATTGCTCGATTTTCATGATAGCTTACAAGGACCGCAGAGATTTTAGCTAGCCTTGTATGGACCTTTCCTTAATCAACAATTTTGGAACTAATGTTTTATTGGCATAAGAACATTCTTCAGTTTTATGGCATTTATGCTAATGAGAATTACAAAATTAAGGTTTGTTTTGTACTGAAGACAAGGTGTCAAATGAAATACCAAATTTTAGTTCTTTTTTTCATTTATTGCAAAGTTGTAATATTAGTATTGAATGGCTATTTAGTCATTAAATAAAAATATTGGGAATTCTGTAAATAATTAGATATTTTTTTATTGATTTGTTCTAGTTTTTTTTTTTAAAAAAATTAAACACTCCTGATATCATTAAAAAATAATTCTAATCTAAAAAATTGCTAAATAAATGGGGAAAAAAATCAAACAAGAGGGTTATTAATTACAACACAAACAAAATAATTATTTTTAAAAATACATAGAAAAGAAGGAATTAATTAGAAAACATTTAAAATTATATATAAAAATAGAAGAAGAAGAATTAGGCTAGGCCTAACACCTGCCCATCAAGAAATGGCCCACACACGAGTATGCTGAGTTAGACCCAAGTTCATGAGCTTTTATTTTTTTCAAAAAAAAGTTAATGGGTAAACGATATGTCATCTGCCTCAATCATTTAAAAAGAAGAAGCATCACCTGTATTGAAAAACGATGCGTTGTTTGAAAATCTCTAGAATCTGACCACTATAATGGCTGTAAAAATAGGGTCTTGAATTTTTTTTCTTACAAACAAACTCATTTTCAATTTATTTTGAGCCCAAAACACCTTGAAAACATTCTAAAAACCTTATTAAACCAAACAATGACCTTCAAAAATACAAAAAAAAAAAAAAAAAACAACACAAAATTCAAAATCAACCCAAAATCCAAGATCTTTCCAAGTTGAGATATGTGTTTTTAGACACTTTTAAGGTTAAAAAAAAAAAAAAAAAAAAAAACCCTCATTTCAAGTCTCCTCGTCATATATATAGAACCATTTGAAACAAAAATCAACCTTTTAAGTGGCTATAATTTGTCATCAACATCCACGCTTTCTCTCTACACTAAAATTCAGTGACTACCTCTCTCTTCTCATTAAAAAATAACTAAAAAATAAGAAAATAAAATTTGATATCAAAATTAATTTTAAAAAAATTAAAGGGACTAGTTACCTAATAATTAAAAACTATGGGGTCTAAAATAAAGTTTTATAATAAATGTTAAATCTGTCACTTATTCTATTCATCTTTTTCACTTCAATCCTTTATCTTTCAATTTAACCCTTCCTCCTAAAAAATATGCAATTGGATATTAATTTGGGTTAAAAAGAGATAAATCACACAAAATAAAATGGGATGATAAAACTAAATTTTTTTTTTATAGAAAAAACTGCTGTTATTTTATAGTTTTATTTGAGGAGGTGAACAGTAATCTCTTTTAGTATATTATATAATTATTATGATTATGATTATGATTATGATTATATTGTTTGAAATTTCCGTGTATATAAGTGCACCCGTGTTGATAACCATCTAACGTAAAATATACTTTTTTTCCATCACTGTTTTTACCTTTTATATAAAGTTTTGATGTTATACAAGCGTTATCTTTATTAAAAACTTGAAATCTTTGCTTGAATCGATGAGCGTTGACAATTATAAATAATTAACAACGAAAAAAATCTTTGCTAGGATCGGGTCTTTTATTAGAATGCCTCTCTCTCTCTCTCTCTCTCTCTCTCTCTCTCTCTCTCTCTCTATATATATATATATATATATATATATATATATATATATATATATATATATATATATTATATATATATAACACAGAGTAGATATTCAGAAAACTTATACATGATTTGATTAATTTTTTAAAACCTTAAAATTAATAATTATATAAATTTTAAATAACATTAAAACTAATAACCTTTAAAAATTAAACTTAATTATTTAAACCACACCACTAGTGTTGTTTATTTTTTAATTAAAGTAGATATCCAGAACAGTTTTCACGTACTATGACTAATTTTATAAGTTCTAAAATTAATAATCATGTAAATTTTTAATAATTATTATATTAGCAATTAAAAACTCAAACATAAAATTATATAAAAATAAATTTTTTGATTTCAAAACTCTTACATAATACTAGAGTGTTAGAGTTGCCTATTTTTATCTTGGTCATATATTTTTTATTCTTTATTTCAACAAACTTTTTAGCTATAGCGTAGCTGCTTCTTCTTCTTCTTCTTCTTCTTCTTTTTTTTTTTTTTTTTTTTTTTTTCTGAAAGCTATAAATTATAAATTCATCAGTAAGTGTAGAATCCAGTTTCAAATTGCTAAAATTAAATAAAAAGTCAATAATTTAAGTGAAATTAGTTCCAGTTAACAAAACTTCAAATCGTTTATCTATCTCAATTTTATTTTATTTTTATCTCTATTTGATTAAACAAGCACATGATAATAGCTAAAGGAACTGAAAATTTTGTGGAAAGTGAATATATATATAATCAATCAAATAAATAAAAGCAATATCAGTTATTGAAATCAATCCAAAAACAAAAAAAATTCACACAGTCATGGTTTCCTCCTAATTTTTCAACTCTTTTTTCGAAAAAGGATTTTTGTCGAATTGTTGGGACTTGTCTTGAAATTTTCCCAAATCATTCATAGCCCACAATTGCTCACCTGGGCACCCATTACTACTTGATGGAATCTCCACATTAATCTGTACCTTGTCAAACTCTTTAATCAGATCAGGATCAACATTCTCCTCAGGCTCCCACGTGGCCTCATCAATATCCGTCCATTTCACAAGATACTCATTCCTCCCCTCATCACCCAGTCTCTAACCCATCACCCCCTCTGCCACGGCATACTCTAACCCTGCCTCAAAATCCCTCACCAAATCCTCCCCTATAAACTTTGCTTTGACCCATTCATTATCACCGCCATCCTTCCATTTACCAAATACTCCAAATCCTCCCTTTCCCTCTTTTCTCCAATATTTCCTGTACCTCAGCGTACTCGAATATTTCCTATTCTAAAATCCTTATTATACTTTCTAACCCCAATCTTCTTCTAAATTGCATCGGATTCCCTTTTGGGGTCACTCTTAAAATTTCCTTAGCCAAATCAAAGTGCTGTATCATTAAAAAGATTAAGATTGAAATATAGTTTTCGCTAAGAAGATTTTACATGGTTTTTTTAGTTGAGTTTTGTAAAATATTATTTATTTTTATATTTTAAAAGTATTTTTAAAAAAAATTTCGTTGTTTTTTTAATTTTTTTTTTGGTGTTTTAAAAATTATTTTTATGCGCTAACATTAAAAATAATTTTTTTAAAAAAATAAAAATATATTATTTTTAATTTATTTTTCAAATAAAAATTACTTTAAAAAACAATCATAATCACACAATTACCAAAACATGTTATACTTGTTTTTTACTGTACATAAACTCTAATTATAATTTTTTACAAAATATATATCAAAATCCAACTAACCTTAGCTATTTATAATTTTTTAAAAATTTATTCTTTTAAAATTATAACTATAAAACCTACCTCAAAAACAAATATTTTTTAGTCTATGTGATTTTTTTTTTAAAAAAAGTTCATTTCTTGCGGGTAAGAACCAATACGACAACAAATTGGGTCGTTTATTTTAAGAGCAGGTTGTGGCCCAGGGGTGCTATGGGCATGCAGGGAACAAATCCCATCTGGCCTTCTCGCCTTTTATTCATTTCTTATTTTCCTCCTTCCTATGGGCAGGGAAGGAAGGATGCTCCAGACAGGAAAACAGGAAAGGTAAAGGGATAATAGCATTATTAATATATCAATTTTGATTTTTTTATTTGAATATATTTCTTTTTGAAACTGGAAAAAACCTGTCGATGTTTTCTTAAGGAAAAGAGCTCTGAATTAGAATATATATATATTGATTTAGTTACCTTTACCATGACGGGAATATTTTTCTACTCAAATTAGAAAGCATCTTTCCTATTAAAAAGCCCATTTAAAATATAAAAAGCGCACATTATAATTTTATAATTTAAAACGACATCCTATATAGACATGATTTATAACTTTTGTTTTTTTGGGCCGTTTGTAATTACGTTTCAAGTGATATTTCTCTAAATTTTGAATATTACGTTTGTAATTAATTTTTATATATTTTTAAATTGTTTCAAATTTTTTAAAAATAAAAAAATATATTTTTAAGTAAAAAATATTTTAAGAAACAAAAATTATCATATTTTGATAAGACGCCCTTTGTGCCGTTCAGAAGAATTGAATGGCTAAACCTTGCTGATTGATGCGTTGGTCTTGTATTGTCCGTGTAGTGTAAGTTCAAGAAAAGGGCAAACCAACAACTACACACTGCAGGTAACTAAATTCTAGAAATCAAATGAGCATTAAAATAATCTTCTAATTCAAGACCCAAAAAAGTTTGAATTTATAGATCCTTACAAATTTAATTACCCCTGACTGCATGGCTGCCACTGCATTTCGCCGGCCCATCAATCAAGTACCCGGGAATCACCACTCATCGGAACCGAAACCACCACATCCTCGCATACCAACCACCATGAGTTGAGGCACCGAGGAAACTGGATACCCTAGCATAAAACCATAGTCCACACCAATGTCACATTAAAAGAGTGTTTATTAAAAAATATTAGCCCTTAGTTTTTTGGTGAGACTTGTATATAAAAAGTATGATTTATATCTAACCAAACATTATAAAACTATGTTTTTAAGATAACCTTACTCGTATTCACAAACTCCAAACACCTTCGTATAAATACCCCTGCAAAGCCCGTCCTTCAACATAAGAGTCGACAGAAGAGATAGACACGTTCAATGTTGAGGTAAATATTGTTGTCGTAGTCCTGTTTGAAGGGTACAAATTCGTGCTTGAGATAACATTCTGGTCTTGTAAGAAACTGTGGAAGTCACTCCATGGTAAGGGATTCCGAACCTCGTAGGATTAGAAAGCTAATAAGAATGCTGTGAAAACATGTTTTTAAATTTTTTATTTAAAAATTAATTAATATTTATTTTATATTTTAAATTATTTTAATCACTACAAGATTTAATAGTTTTACCCACAGAATTTTTCCCTTAGCGTAAGACACATATTCCATCGGTAATTAATTTACCGACGAAAATTCTCCGTCAGTGAATCTTTTATCTGTAATTTTTTATCTATTGATAATAAAAAAATATTATTACCGACAGATTTACTAGCGGAACAGATGTATCGGTAATAATATTTTTTTATTACTAACGGAATTTACCGACGGATATACCAACAGAAATTTCCGTCGGTAATTATTTAAATTTTTTTTTTTTAAAAATTCATTTTATAAAATAATAAAATAATTAAATTAACTATAAATCAACATTGTATAATGTATACTCAAAATGCTTGGAAAAAAAATAAAAAAATCACTCAAAAAAATTTTGCAACAAATAAATAAAATAAAAAAATAAATTCAACTAAAAAAATTCATATGAAAAAATAAAGTTGCAATTGCTAAAAATTTAAAAATCCTATAAATAAATCAGCTAAAAATTGATCTCATATGAAAAAAAATCTCACAACAACATTTATACAATTATTAAGAACAAAAAACAATAAAAAATAAAATAAAAAACAAATATAGTGAAAAAAATCATGAAAAAAAAGAAATTTTTTTTTTACCTTAATGTACTTGCAAGGGAAAGCTAATGAGAGAAATTTTTTTTCGTAAAGCATATTAATTTAAAAAAAACTAAGAGGAATAAAAGAAGAAAGAAGAAGAAGACATCCCGAGCATGGAGAAAAAGAGAAGGAGATGAGGAGAGAAAATAAGAGAAAGAAATAGATATTGATGTTTTTTTACATATAGTGAAAAAGAACAAGAAGAAAAAGAAGAAGAAAATGAGTTTATCCCTTGTGAAATAAGCGGATTCAGGTTTTTTATTGGGCGCGCGTTAGTGACGGATTTACAGATGGATAATTAAATATTAATATTTTTTAATTATTCCATCGTTAATATTTAATTTAAATTTTTAATTTCATAAAATTTTTTTAGAAACCGTCAAAAAATATCGATGATTTTTCAATCCGTCGGTGATTTTGTCTGTAATATTTTAAATGAAAATTTTAAATCAATTGAATTTTTTCAGAAAACCGCCAAATAGCACTGATGAATTTTCAATTCGTCAGTGATTTTTTCCGTAAAGAACCAACAATTAACAGTGTAATTAAAAAGTGAACAATTCTGAAGCTCTTTGGAAAATACTGATGGAAAATTCCATACTGACATGATGAACAGTGTTCAAAGTTTACTAACGGATTTATCGATGGATTTTACCGACGGAATAAATTCTGTCGGTAATTCCATTGGTAAAAATAACATGTTATTATTATTTTTTTGCTTTGTTTTAATTTTTTCCCATTGTAATTCCCTTGGTATATACCGAGAGAATATTTCCATCCGTTAAAATCCCTCAGAAATTTATTTACGAAAATATTTTCTTGATATTTCCGTTTGTATTTATTAATTTTCTGGTAGTGAATATACTAAAAAATATTTTAAAAATAACTGCAACAACATTTTCAAAATACTCTCCGCAACTAGCATTCATTCCATAATGGATCCTAAAAGGATCTTGAAATTGGTTGTAGTTTTTTTAGGGTTGATATTGTTTCCTCAATTATTTTTTAAAATATATATTAAAATAATATTATTTTTTTAAAATTTATTTTTAGGATCAATATAAAAACATAAAAAATAATTTTAAATAAAAAAAATATGTTTTTTTTAATACGTTCAAGATGCCAAAAACAAACGGGTTTTTAGTATTAATTTACTTTTCCCTCACACATGAAGAGAAGAGAATATCTTGATAATCAAATTAGAAAATATCTTTCCTAATAAGCAGAGCAGGGAACAAATTAATAGATGACTTATAATGATTCAATATTTGAGTATAATAAAATTAATATTTTGTTTTGATTTTCCATATAGAAAAAATTGAAGGAAAACTCTAAGAAGTTTATTGAAAAAATTTCTATTGATTAGTCATACTCATCCATGCTTAAAATGAGACACATATTTTTTAATTATATATGTTTTTAAAATCACTTAAATAATGCTAAATTTAATATAATTGTATTGTTAATTTACTAGAGATTTTTTTTTTAAAATTTAATCTTCTGTAATGCGGCAAAAATTTCTCTCCGAGTTCCCTTAATTATTCTCAAATCAATGCTCCTATAAATTTGGTCTTCGAAGTTCAAATTACAACCCGGCCGTACCCATAATGAGCAGGGGACTCACTTACTTCTACTTCAAACCCAAAATTCACCAGGCCCTTTATTGGGTCATATTTATATTGGCTTAGAAAAAAAATTTGCTTTGTTTGGGAGTGTAGGTATAATTGTTTTTTAAAGTATTTTTTATTTTTTAAAAAATTAATTTTAATAAAAAAAAATTAAAATTTTGTAAACATGATTTGCCCAAACGGTGCAGCGAATTTCGCCAGTGAAAAGATTATAAACTTGTAGTTTTGAAAACATAAGAGAAGCCATAGCTTTGTGTTTTGAAGACACAGAAGACGTCCTTTGGAATTTTATATTTCGAAAGAAATGTAGCATTCCAAGAAAATTTTAATGCAAAATTGTGAATACCAAAATCATTTTCAGATATTCAGAAACTAAATGGAAAAATAATTAAATTTAAAAGTTGATTATAAAGTATGCTCATAATTGGTTATTATGCTTTTTTAACTTTACCCGGAGAGAAAAAAAAAAAAAAAAAGGGCACGAGGTTCGCATCTATGAATTTTAAATTTCGAATTCAATTGCGGGGAGAGATAGTACAAGATTTGTGTTACTTTCTTCGGCTCAATGCAGAAAGAATAATCATAGTGTAGTGACAAGAAAGCTTCTTGGACCCATATATCCACTAATTTGTTTTTATCATTGAAGGATTTGAGGAGTCAAAGATTTAAATTACAAGGAACTAATAACTATTGGGATTCACTAGGATATTCGGTGTTTGAAATATTGGTAGCTATTATTTTTTAATAGCTAGTGTGGTGTTTTATTTTAAAAATATATTAAAATAATATTTATTTAAATTAATTTTTAATATTAAAACATTGAAACGATAAAAAATATAAAAAAAATTAATTTTTTTTTTAAATTTCTTCAGATATATATAAAGACCCTTTTAAATTGACTTAGGAGGACACATAAATAAATAAAAAACACCCACACTAGCTTTAAATTATAGCCTTCATTTTCCACCATATTTAGTCAAACACTTTATAAAAACATTTGCTGTCACCAGGCAAGAAATTAGAATACCCAGGAATTTCAATAATGGTTTCCGCGTAAAAATTTCTTCCAGTTCAGAATTGATTTCATCCACCACCGTTGATTTCATGTGGGTCCACAAGAGATATAACACGGGCCGCTGGTTGAAAGGTGGTGGCCTGTTAGGTTCGAAAGCAAATGGCCACATGGAGATTCCGTGCGTCGCGTCTGTAATCACGGGGGTTGCGCCATCATCCAGCGTAGCATTTGCATGTGAAAACCCTAAAACGAGAAAAATTTGTTCAATCACTCATCTCGTAGATCCCACACCATAACAAGGGTATTCTTGTCTCTTAATATTGTTTTATGGGTATTTTTATCACCAAAATGAAAATTATATTTCGGCTTAATTATATAGATTAAAACAAGTTCTACTAAGTCCCCATAAGTTTGAAAGGTTTCTATTTAGCTCCAGTAACTGAATAATTTAAGGGTCATTTGGTATCATTTTCATATACTTTTTTGTGTTGTTAAGAATCAAATCTGAAAACAAAAACATTTTTTTTCTTATAAATGTAAAAAATCAAGAACCAAAATAAGGAGAGAAATCATAGGCCCTTGCCATTATTTCTTGCTAGCAATTTAACGTTTTTTTAGGGACCTGATTGGAAAATTACTAGATCTATAAGAATTAATATAAACTTTACCCATTAAAAAAACTGGCTGTAATATGTGATGTAGAGTGATGAAATTATGGAGGAACTTGAAGTTTTCAAGTGGAGCCAGCCACCGTTTTCTCTACCCCACTTAAATTACACACTAACCCAACCGAGTCAACCGACACGGCAACGCTAAATTCTTTCTTAATTTTTCTTTCCATTATCTTGTTATTTGGCATTATTTTTTTTATTTTATTCATTTTTTCTTGGTGGGCTTCTTAATTAGCTTCCTTCCTTTGCGTTGCCACTTTAAATACATGTCCTCGCCTGCAATGAGTTACCACTACTAACCATATCAAGTGTCTCCTTCTGTAACCTTCTCTTAGAGAAAACGAAAGACAAACTTCTTTAATTTCTCTTCATTAATCTTCTCCGATTTCCAGTTCATCCTTGATTTTTTGCTAATGGGTTGTGGTGCAACATGTTGGCAAGTACTTGTTTATGTTACATTTTGTTGTACATTGGTTTTTGTTAATGCCGAGGATCCTTACAGGTTCTTCACCTGGAATGTTACCTACGGTGACATATATCCACTTGGTGTAAAACAACAGGTTTGTGCATTGGTTTTTCGTCTGCAAAAGTTGTAATGTAACGATTCTTTCTCTTGGTTGATCTTATAAAAAGATGTTTTTTTTTAATGGTATTTTGTGTGCAGGGGATTCTGATAAATGGACAATTTCCAGGGCCGGATATCTATTCCGTTACCAACAATAATCTCATCATCAATGTTTACAATAGCTTGCCGGAGCCATTTCTCATTTCTTGGTAAGAGTTCTCTTCAAAGTTCTGTCAGCGTCGTTTGAAGTTTCTCCAGGCAATGGTGTGATGAAGTGGAAACTGTCGTCATAGCATTTCTAGAGGGGTCTTTCAGTTATCGTGTCACACGTTTTTCTTTATTTTATAAAATAACTTTATTCTCCAATTAACAAGGTTGGAATAGGGAAGTCCCCCTCCCATTTAGTCCCGTTTCACAATTTATATTTAGTGCATAAAGTTATAACAGCGACTATAGTTTATGAGTAATATATGAAAACGATTTGTACCAATTATATATATTGAAATTAATATCTAAATCACTATTAAAACTTTACATTATACTACTCTTTTTGAAGTATCCTATGTAGTCTTGGGAAGTGTTTAATTGAATTTTTACACGTTTTGGCGATTCAGCAGTTGCACAAACACGCTAAGGCACCGCACCTTCTTTACGTGACATTTGGTTAGAGTTATCAGCACACTCACGTAATTAGGTTAATTGATGATATCAGTAGTGCTTTACGTGGTCAAGCCAAAAGTTAAATTATAAAGCCAGCACGGATTTAGAATTTAGCGGCAAGATCAAGATTCCGAAGGTGAGTTTAGACATCTTCGAGCCCAAGCAATGATCATACGATTGAGTCCAAGTAGCCCACATAAATTATGCCTAACTTTCCGGCCGTGGAGTCTAGATGTCGACATATTTGCTCAAATGTCTGTAATTTAGTTGTTGTGTTTGCTGGGGTATGATCAACATGAATTATAGAAAACAGCTGTAAAAGTTGACCTCTGGAAAAACAAAATCTGTGAAGTGCTGTCCAAGCCAAGATTGACTTTAGCGTTTGCCAATCAAGGATGAAATTTGATACGTGATAGTTTGGCTGATTGGCCACGAGTCGAGCCTAGACTTTCTCATCTGTGTTTTTTTTGGAAATAATTTTGACTTGATATGCTTTTTACGTGGGTTTGGGACTGAAATTGGGAAAAATGAAACAGGAACGGTGTCCAGCAAAGGAGGACCGATTCATACGAAGATGGAGTATATGGAACGACATGTCGCAATCCCTCCGGGCAAGAACTTCACTTACATTTTACAAGTGAAAGATCAGATTGGCAGCTTCTACTACTACCCATCTCTTGCATTCCATAAGGCAGCTGGTGGGTTCGGAGGCATCAGGATCCTTAGCATGGCCGCTAATTCCTGTCCATTCCCTGAACCTGCTGCATTGATTTTTACTGTTCTTATTGGAGATTGGTACAAGGCCAACCACACGCGTATATTGACAAAACTATGAATACACACCACCTGTCAAGAAGTAATAACTAGCTTCTTCAAATTTTATGTGATTTTGCTCACTAGTAATGAATTTGCAATGCTATTCCACTAATTTCAGGCATTGAAGGCCATTTTAGATCGTGGTCACAAGCTTCCTCTCCAGATGGCAATCCTGGTCAATGGTCGCGGACCCAATCAGACATATTTCACATTTCAACCTGGTAATTTTTTGAGCCATGGTGATAGTTTATGGCGTGTTTCAGACCTTAAGAGACTTGGAAAGTTCAGAATGTAATGAATCATGGACATTGCATTTCTTATTGCAGGAAAAACTTACAGGCTCAGGATATCTAATGTGGGGCTCCAACATTCTCTCAATTTTCGCATTCAAGGCCACAAGATGAAGCTAGTTGAAGTTGGAGGGCACTCACACTGTTTCAGACTACGTATTTCATCTTGCACTGGATGTCCATGTCGGTCAATCCCTACTCGGTGTTGTCACAGCTGATCAGACAGCTCAGGACTATTACATTGCTGTCTCTACTCCGTTTCACCACCAAGATCCTGACCACCACTGCCATACTTCACTACAGCAATTCTGCCAAAAAAAGTGTCCGGTCCAATCCCTGGTGGACCAAACCACCCGAAATCGACTGGTCTCTTAACCAGCTTCGTTCAATTAGGCGAGTCCCCTGTAATTCATTACTGATTCCTGACATTGCGACTGACTTGACAATGTTTTAACATTTCAACGTGAATAATTGTTGTGACATTTTTCATACGTTCATCATTCCAGGACAAATCTGACAGCAAGTGGACCAAGACCAAAATCACAAGGATCATATCACTATGGAATGATTTAACCTCACCAGAACCATCAAGCTAGAAAGCTCTGCAGCTCAAGTTAATGGCAAGCAGAGATATGCAGTTAACAGCGTCTCATTTGTTCCTGCCGACACCCCTCTTAAGATTGCTGACTACTTTAAGATCGGAGGTGTTTTCCGCGTCGGAAGCATGCCAGACCATCCAACCGGCAAGAAAATGTACCTCGACACATCTGTCTTGGGTGCTGATTTCAGGGCCTTTGTTGAGATCGTGTTTCAGAACCCATGAGAACATTGTCCAGAGCTGGCACATCAATGGATATTCCTTCTGGGTAGTCGGGTAAGAACTTGAGAACTTTGTACCCTACATAAGTGGGTCTATTTAAATACATTTGATTATGCTTCTAACTTGTTTAAATATACAGTATGGATGGAGGGGTGTGGACTCCAGCTAGCCCGTAATCAATACAATCTCAGGGATGCGGTTTCGCGCTGCCACGACTCAGGTGAGATACTTTCTCTAGTATTCAGTTCTGATCACCATGCTTCAGTGTAACAAAGATTTGACAAATTATGGCTGCTGCTGTTGTTGCAGGTGTATCCCAAGTCATGGACTGCTATCTACATTGCACTTGATAATGTTGGAATGTGGAACATCAGGACTGAATTCTGGGCAAGACAATACCTTGTCAGCAATTTTATATGCGTGTTTACTCACCGGTTGAGTCACCACGAGATGAATATCCAATTCCAAGAACGCCCTTCTTTTGCGGAGAGCCATTGGCAGAAGAACCAGATCTCTATAGACGAACAGTACTGTTACCCCACTGTACAAGACCCTAACTCAGGGTCCCATTCTTTTGTTACAAATATTTGTATTTGGTTACTAGAAGATGTTTCATTTTTATAATAATTTTGGATGTCTTATTCTTTTGTGATGAATTACAAGATTTAAGCTTCAATGTCTTCCACAATATTCTGCTAAAAAATATATAATATTTTGTACTTCAATAATACTTAACACATAAATTAGCTGTCCTCCCGCTGCATTCTTATCGAATTTTTACTCAATTTATGTTTAGGTTCTTCGTGGATGCTTTTGGTTGCCATTTTGATAATAGTTCGCACCAATCTTATTTTACAAAAAATTTCAAAGTTTTCTAAAAAATATTATTAATTCAATAAACATGTGAGATAATAACATTTATACATTATTAAACAACCATCTAGCTAAAGAACTATATGATTTCATTTTACTTCTATTTTTCTTAATTCCTTATATAATTGTTTGCATTACTATTTTCATGTTAGAAATTTAATTAGACCAAATTTATTAATTGTGTTCATAACATTTACTATAACATTATTTTAATTGAAACTAACATAAAAATACTCAGTATACTGCTCTCGAATTAATTAATTCACGTATAATATAGTTTTCTCTAAACTTCTAATTAATTATTTTTAAAAAAAAAATTAAATGTCTCAAGTTCATATAATTTTTATTAAGGTGTAAAAATGTTCTTTCAATAATTTGATGTACCTTTGGTGTTTGTATGATAATTAAGTTCATGACGTATATGAAAGCCATCATTATGACAGATGGCTATAGCGGTTTTCCCTAGTCTCACTGGCAATGCTTCAAACACGCAGGCAAGACCGATAATTATGCTTTGAGAGATGGGATGGGCTGAATGTTGCGCGGAACTTGGTCTGTTTGGGATTGCTGTAAAATGGAGGCGGTTTATATATATATTTAGATAGTTTTAATATAAATAACCAATTAAAAATAAAAAAAAAAAAATATATTATTTTGATATATTTATGAAATATTTTAAAAAATAATCACTATAATATTTTTAAACAATTTCTAAAAATATTAATAATCTATACCAACTTTTTAAAAGAAGTGAGAGGAATCAATTAGAAGATTGTTTGTGATTATGGTAATATTTATTTTTTAAAATATTTTTTTTTATTGAGAAATATATTAAAATAATATATATTTTTATTTTTTAAAATTTATTTTTGACGGTATTAGTATTTATAATCATAAAAATAATTTAAATAAATAAATTTACAAAAATTTTTTAAAAATTTTTAAAAATACATTTTTAAATACAAATACAAATAGAATTCTATTATTAAGAAAGATTGCCCTGATGGCCACCTGCCTAGGAGAGACGGGTTGGATTCTTCGCATTAGGAACATATATGATTGCTATGGCAAGAGCAGGAACTTGAATTTTTACAACTGTTAAAAAAAAAAAAGCGAATAGACAAATAAAATTTAATTTTTTTGCGGGATTGCAATAAAGCATTTTACTGGCCAAATAGTCCTTAATTTGAATGGTTTAATTAAAAAATCTTCAAATTCAGGGCCAGAATGTAAACTTTCAAAGTTTTAGGTGCCATCCCCTCTCCCTGAAGCTTCCTGGTACCTCCCTCTACTCAGATGAACAATATAACAGCCTCCTTGGTTCTATAAGTAGAATTGATATTGTGGAATTAAGTATGATTTGCAAAACGACAGCACTTCAACGGAGCATTCAAATTTTGTTCAAAAGCCAAAAAATTTTTGATATGATATATGAAATAACTATATAGATATTTTATACAATGTATACATTTCTATAAATATCCTATATATTTATAAGATATTTATTTCTAAAAATTCTATAAACAGTTTTTATTCTCTAGATAAAGGTCGGGCAACCTGGCTCCTCTCTCTGAGATCAAACTCTTCAATCAATATAAAAATAAAAACAACACACTATTATATAAAGATTAAATAAAGTTTAAGGAATATTTAAACTTAGAGAATATTTATTTTTTCCATGTCACTTGTGAGAAACTGAACAAAAATCAATTCAGTCATGTGCTTTATTAAAAGCTTTTTCCCATGAATTTTTTTTCAAAAATTTGGAGCTCCAAAATTGGGGACCCCATCTTGTTTTTTTTTCAAGCAACTAGTCTTACAAACCTATACCAACAAACATGCCACTAGCTAAGACAATGTGTATGCCTTGGCTATGCCCTAAGTGGCTACGCTAGAAGTTTATTTCCATGTGACTACACCCATTTGCGACGCCTATAGGTTATGGTTATATGACTATGTCCATGGGGCTACGCTCCACGATTATATATCAAGTCTATACCCACAAACTACTTTTATGGAGGCTTGCATATAAAATAGGTGACATCAGACTGAGTGCGTTGATGACACACAAAAGAAACATTCCTCCTGTAATTTACCCTTGCAGGTCAAGTTCTTGAAACACATTTTATTCTGGCATGACTTAAGAGGCTCTAAGAATATGAAAAACTATACATATGCTTCTATATTAATTTACATACCTTTATAAATGTCCTAAATATTTATAAGATATTATATTAAATATCTTAAATAATTTCTTAAAAATATTTACTTAAAAAAAAATCTATATCAACATAGCTTTATCTCTCTAGATAACGGCTCGGTCATAATTTATACTAAAACTCTATATTTTTAGGACAACATATATAAAAAAAAATATAAGTCTGGATACAAGAATTAAATAAGCTTAAAAAATATTTAAGCTCTGAAATATTTATTTTTCTCTTCATCTAATAATATATAACCAGCTTAAATTTCAAAATATTTTCTTGCAGATATCACTTAAACCGATTAAATTCTCTGGAATCTCAGTTTTAACATCCCATGAAAAACGTTAATCTTTCTTCTGAAAATCTTTCTACTGAAAATTTTTTCCGTGTCATCACTAATTGACTGTTACTTTCATCCCTTCGCAAGTAGCATTGAAATAAATCAACCAAATATCACAGTTTAAACATAAAATCTAACAAATTTCTTCTATGATTGCATCGACTGTCTAGTTTATACGGCAGCAAATAGACAGGGGAAAATGCTTGAAATGCATGGAAAGGGCTATAAGTGAGTACAGAATTTTGACATGCAGTCAATCCGGCAGTTAGTAAACAATATTGCGGACGATTCCCCTTGTTGAGTTGCCTAGTTATTTAAGTTTGCTTTCTTTGATCCGTGAGAGAATATCCAACATCCTGCCACTGTATATGCTTGTTGTAGAGTTTTTTATAGCTTATAAATACTAGAAATTTTGTCAGGAGTTTATGTGCTTTAGTAAACGGAAATAAATTTAGGAAGTCTCAAATGGAAAGCAAAACTTTTCTTCAATTCAAGTCTATATATAGCATGGCCATTGTTTGGTCTTGGGCTTGGCAAATGCAGAGGTTCCGGCTGTTTTTGTATTGGGAGATTCGACAGACTGATTGTCGTTACTAACAATTACTTGCCAGGATCCAAAGCGAGGGCTGACTTCCTTCCCAATGGCGATTGATCTTTCCCTCCTTCGAGACCAACTGGAAGGTTCAGTAATGGCTTTAACAGTGCTGATTTTCTAGGTTATTACAAGAATTGTTAATGAGTTGTTACCCTTCAAGTGTAGAATTTGACAATGATTTGTCTTATTTCAAAGATGAGTACGTTGTGCTTTATTGTAACATAGCCTTTCGATGATGTTTCCATGGTCTAATGGGATTCAAGAGAAGCCCGCTACCTTTCTTTGCTCTCTCTGGCAATCCAAAATTGCTCAAACGGCCTCGCTTTTGAGGAGTAAATTTTGCCTCTGGAGGGTCTGGCATTCTTGACATAACTGGGCAAACTGCGGTAAATGCCTAACTATCCTGATAGCCTGTAACTTGCCCTTTTAAGTTTCGAGAAAAATACTCTTTCCTTCTTCTCTTTCAGTTAACCAGCTCGCTGAGCGGTGTTAAGAATGCTAGATTGAGCAACTTTTCTGCAGTCCATGACAATCTTTTACAGCTATTAAGGTTCAGCATATACGGAAATTCTTTTCTCAAGGTCACTGTTCTCCATTAGCATTGGTAGCAACGATCTTCTTAGTTATTTCTATTCAAACAGTAGTGTACCCAAGCAAGAGTTCATTTCTGCTAATTTGGGACTTGAATACGAAAAACAAAATAACGGTAAGAATCCTCCTTTTCCTTCCTGTTAGATCCATGACGCTACCATGTTCAAGAGCATACTGAAGCAGCTGTTTCTTCTGCCTTGTTGATTTTGCAGATCTATCCTTGAGCTTGGAGCAAGGAAGATTGGTATTACTAGTGTATCCACCAGTTGGTTGCCTGCCCATCTCAAAAGGCTTTCAATGAAAGTGGGGGCTGTTTGGAGGGTTTGAATGACCTTGCTTTAGAATTTCATTCAACAATCAACGAAAGTGGTTTGCTGCCCATCTCAAATGCAAATCTTTGTCTGAATCGCATGAATACTTGTTCTGGGATTTATTGCATCCTACAATGACTGCTTCAAAAACAAGCAGCTCTAACCCTTTATGCTGGTGAACCACGATTTTGTATCCCCAATTATTTTCAAACTGTTGGCTGAGGCTTGATTAGCCAAAAAGACCTCTCCTTGATAAGATTAAATAATGAGGGGAACATTGATCTCCCAGATCATCACATGCTTGTACAGCATGTTAACAGAAGTTCATGTTTTTGTGACATTAATTTGTAACCGTATTCTATTTGCTTACAGTGACTTAAATTGATTCATCAGTGTAGACCTCCACAATTAGCAAACAATGAATTGTGATTTGATTTCAAGTCTTTCTAAAATTGTTATGGAATTCATTCAACCTTGTGTAGTACTGCTTCTAACCTGGCAGCTCTAACGCGCTACAGAAACAAGAAAACCAACATTTATATCTCCTCTTTACTTGCTCTAAAAAATATGGCTGCTTGACATTTTGATCAACTACGTTGTGATAACTCAACTAGTTACATTGCATTTAACATGTTCTGAGCACGGCTTGCATTCGAAGGTCCAAGGAGAGGGATTGACCCCAGTTTTAAGTTGGAGATCCTCCGCAAACCTTTTGTCCATTTGTAAAGCGGTGGCCAGAACTTCAGGATAAATTAGGCCAACTGGCTCCAAAAAACTGCATTTGCTTACTGGATTTATTACTCCTGGCTCTTGGCTTGTTAATGCAGCAAAAGAGATTGCATCTGCTACAATATTCAAAAAATATCTCCTAGTTTTTAGAATCTCTGTGAAGAGACGGTGATCCGGGTTTGATGTGACAAAACCAGCACACAAAATGAAATGCCTAGCTTGTAAAACCAAAAGAACCTCCAATTGCTCTAGGATGATACTGTGGAGAGTCCAGGCCACCATCTGGTTCATAAGCTATACGTACCAAGAAAAAGTATGAGATTAATATGTACTCAAATTTTGATTTGATGTATATATTTTCAGAAAACATTTAGTCCTGAATACGAGAAAATCATTCTGGGTTTCTTACTTAATTTCCATTAACAATTAGCATAATTTATTTCAATGCAAAAAGCCTCGGAGGGGGCTGGGGAGTCGCATGCGGAGTAGCGAAATTGAGAAAAAGCCACAGCCACGAGAGCAAAAGCTCCTGGCAGTGTGATCTAATTTTATGGCCATTTTAACTCTTATAAAACCGTCCTGTATGATCAAATTTAAAACTACGAATTTCTCATCATTTGATTAGAAAAACAAACAAGATTGTTCGATAATAATATAATTTATATTTTGAAATTTTATTTAAAATTTAATAGTTTTAAGATTGAAAATAGTTTTTTGACATGGTATTAAAGTTTTGATAACTAAACGATCACGAGTTTGAATCTCACAATCTTTATTTATTTGATAAAAATTAAGTACAAGATAATATAGGTTTATATAAATTCAATCTCAAAAAGTTTCACTTGAGGGAATATAATATATATAGAATAATATAAATTATATTTTAAAACTTTACCTAAATAACTTTAAAACTATTGAGTTAAGATAATATTTTTTAACAAGAACAAAACTAATTCAGTACTTAACTTGATTATTAGGAGTTAAAAAAAAAACATATTACTGGTCGTGGCTTTGCATTCCCAGACTTCTCCAGTTTTCAGTTTCTGTCCCCTGGGAGGATGTTTTTATCTTGTTAACATATTATTATTAGATATTAACAATCATCATGAATTGCAATTCTTTATGTGAAACAGAGAGCACCGCTATTTTTCCTTATAAATGCCATCACCGATGGACATGGGTGTGAAATAACAAAATATACCCTTGCTAGATTCACGTGGAAAATGGTGGTGGCTGATGGCTGATGGGGACAGTTTTATCATTTCAAACATAATGGTTACGTGTATTGGCACAATAATTAAAACAAAAGATAGTATTTTTTTTTAAATTCTTTAACCGTTTATCCAATCAGATGGGTTAATTAAAGTACTGAAAATCATAAACCAAATTTATTAAATCAATATTTTTTTCCATTAAATTTAAAAAACCCAACTCAAATTAATTTCTTTTATTAAATCCTTCAATTATATGGGTGGCCCGTGTCCTTTAGTGGCTGCGGCTAATTGACTTTGTCTTTTTAACTCTCATGAACTTTGCGGGTCCTTGTTTTTTTATGGTCGTTGGTACAATCCTGGGTCACCTTCATTATTAAAATATTTTTTAATTAAAAGTAGTATATTAAAATAATATTTTTTTTATATTTTAAAAATTAATTTTGATATTAATATATTAAAATGATTAAAAACATAAAAAAATTAATTTAAAATAAAAAACATTAAAAAAAAATTTAAAATTTTTTAAAATATAAAAACAAATAAAACTTGAGTTTGAAGTACCACTGTCTTCGTGGACACTCACGTCATCCTTCTTCAATTCTGACAAGTGCCAATTAAAAGTTATAATAAGTTTAAATATTCATCTAGCCTACTTCAGTGCCAATTAATGCTGCCTACCTTAATAGCAATAAAATGGATAGGAGTGTAACACGTGAGCATGGTGATAAAAGCATGATGGATACTGTATAAACAGCTATTTTTATTTAAAAATATATTAAAACAATAATTTTTTTAATACCAGAAAATTAAAATATCTAAAAAAATATTAAAAATATTAAAAAAAATTTATAAAACACTTTTAATATAAAAAAAACAAATGAATTTCTAAAACTTCTATTCTTCGACAAGCTTTATTAATAGTTTGTGCAAAATTAAGGCAATGCATAATGATTTGAGAAACTAATCTATGTAAAATCATGGAAACAAGGAACATATAAGAGATTCAACTGAAAATTAATATTTTTTAGAGAAATAAAATGCCCAGGTGGTACTAATCAAGAGATTTTTTTTTATATATAAAAAAATAGCATAATTTACTAAATGTTCTGAGTATCATAACACAAGTTGAAAAACATATTTAAAAAATAACATAGTTAACATTATAGCGTTTCAAAATATTATTTTATACACAACTGTTATTTAGAATAGCAGTCATGTCTTAGAAGATATATTTTTCAAGCACAACCGCTATTTGAAATATTGTTGTTTAGTAAATCTTTCAAAACAGCTTTTTCTATATATAAAAAAAATAATTAATTTTAAAACAAAAATCAACCAATATATTATATATATATATATATATATATATTATATATAGAAGATCAAATGACAAAATATAATATTCAAGAGTCCAATAACTAAATAAGAAAAAAGAAGATAAGGTGATGTGGAAAAAATAATGGTTCACTGAGGACACAAAGATTGTTTTTAACACACCCGATATAATAAAAAATCTTTAGAGACGATTTTTAACTACATCTTAAAAAATATCAAATAAGATCATAATTAACTTTGAACAAATTACAATCATGTTGTAGTCTTTCAATGTATGACTAGAATCGTCTTATCGAGAATACATTCTAATGATTACTAGATGTGTAAAAAACGAAGTTCAAGTATGTCTTTAGTGACTCATTTTTTCTTAGCCATTGAATCTTAAATCTTTATTTTTTAGTCGTTATATCTTATTAAAATTTTTGGTTTAACTCTTTATGAGTAACTGAATTAAGAGGGACATAGTTTTTGGAACAATTATTATTTTCAATGACGGTTGTGTTCAAACTGTATTGTTTTTTCTAATATTTTTTATCATATATTTTATTTTCTCAAAAAATTTTTATGAAACTTATTTCTCAGAAAAAGTTGTTTCCGAAACATCTTCTACCTAACTTCTACCACGTTCAAGACTGCACCGAATTAAGCAAATGTTTCTGCCTAGATGACTTTTGCAGAATCTACTTAAAGCTTGGAGCAAGAAAGATTGATTGCTGCCCGTCCATCTCAAGGGTTTCCAAGCAAAGTGGGGAAAGAATGACGTTGCCGATAGATTTTCATTTGACCACGAGATCAAAGCTTGGCTCCGAATATTCAAACTTGATGTATTCACGTGAAAACACATATATATATATATTAGATGACGATCACTGTGTATAAACATACAAGTAAGCAAACAAAAATAATGAATCACATGCTACAGATTAAGACTTCAAAAAAGAAAAAAAAAAACAATATATCCCCTTAGGGATGCAGCGTGATGATAAAAGGCTTGAGAATCTACACAGCAAGTCTCGAGTTCGAATCACGGCATGCACCTCTTATAAGAGCCTGGGAAGTCGGAGTTTTACTCACTCATCTAGGACCCACAAAGTGTGTTTTTTTAGAAAGTGAGGTTTCCTCAAATCCAAAAAGAAAAAAAACTTAGATATTTTGGATTTTAATTTTACCTCAATTTGTTACTACGTGTTAATATAAAATAAACTGCGACTTCAATTTGTATTCATATCAATATTCAATTCTGCTTTCTTTAGTAATTAATTTGCATTGATTCATCAGTCTATGCCTCCACAATTAACAAATAATAATTGTCATCTGATTGCAACTCTTTCTTTCTAAAATTGTGATGTATTATCGTTTATGGTATTTTAATTTATTCAACCCCAAATAAACTGTTTCAAAGCTAGAAGCTCAGCTACAGTAAAAGAAATACTAAACTTTTATATTAACTTACCTCTCAAAAACATAATCGATGACTTGGTCAAATGTGTTGTGATAACTAAAACCGGTGTTATCTAGGATTTCTAAGTTTGTGTTTCATTAGTATATATTTTAGGATAGAAAAAATAAAGATAAGAGGAGCAAAAACATATTTGATTGAGAAGATAAAAATAGAGATAAAAAATATAAAATAAATCTATTTCTATGATAATTTTAATGTAAATTTTTATATTCTCAAATTAAACAAGAAGTATGGAGAAATACTAGATTGGTGGTTCGCGCAACGCCGTGACCAAACCAATTTCTTTAACCCGAAAAAAAAGTTAAGAGACGATCATATTTTTAAAGAAGTAAGAGAAATTTGACAATCAAGTTAAATTTTGATTAATTTTATAATTCGATAAAAAAAATGAGGCAAAAAAAAAAAAAAAACAATATTGTTCTAGACAAAGTTGAGTTAACACGCGAAATTATATGACCTAGACATGAGATATGTCAAGATTACATGTCTATCGTGTGTCCTAAATCAAGAGGTCAGGGTTAATTTAGTAGAAAAATAAATTGATGATAAATAAAAATAAAATTGTAAAAAATTAAAAAACAAATACATATCAAGATATTTAATAGTGCAACACCAATCAATATTTACCCGGTTGTGTTTAATGATTTTGTTTATTAAAATTAGTTTGTAAATAGAAATTGAGAAACAAATAAATTTATTGAATAAAATAAAAGAAAAAAAATATATTATTATTTAAGGTTGCACATATTAAAAATATCATAATAAATAAATATTTTTAATTTTTTAACAAATAAATTTAATTTATATTAAATATAGAAATTATAGATGAATCATATTAACCTCATGAAAAATTAAAGACATCCAATATAATTTAAAGAAGGCTAAATAAGCTAAAAAAATTAAAATTAAGACACAAAATCTATAGCTTTAACTTAAAATTCCTTTGGCATCTTTCTTGGTTTGAGTATGATTCTTGCCATATTGAGGAAGCTTTTATTCTTTTTCTCCACCACACTATTTTGTTGTGGTAATCTAGGCACTATTAAGAGTTTTTTCGGGTGATAATAAACGTTAAGCATGTTTTATTAAACTTTCGTTGAATTGTATTAAGAGAAGTAATAAAAATCAAGTGTTTAAATATAAATTCATTATATTAATTAATATATTAAGTGATAAATTAAATACATTCAATAGTTTTTAATTATTTCATACAGTAATGTTTTTTTATTGTTTATGATAAATCCTGAAACATATATATATATATATATATATATATATATATATATTGATTAGCTGCATTAAATGATAAATACTTATGAAAAAAAAGATATATACTAATCTTAAACATAACAAAATAATTAACTTCTCGTTGTTTTGGTCATTAAATAGCTATTTCAATATATTCCTTGATTATCATTAAAAAAAATATATGATATAATACTAATGAAAAAGAAAGAGGAAATCTTAAAAAAATTGAACTTCGTGACAGTCATCTTAGAAAATTATTATTTATGAAATAGAACTTTTGGTATTCAAAAAAAGGGAGGTTTAGTCATCGCTGATGCTCAAGTTAATTTCAATATACTCCTGATATTGAGTCAAAAAAAATGAAAGAGAAAAAACAATTGAAGTACATTAATTAAGAAATAATATAAAAAATACAAAAAATTATATTAAAGAAAAATATAAATCATATCTTAAAATCTTGTTTAATAACTTAAGTTTTTTGGATTGAATTGGTTTATTGACATGGTATTAGAACTTTAATAACAAAATAATCACGAGTTCAAATCTCATCATCCTCATTTATTTAATAAAAATTAAGTAAAATGTAATATAAACTTGTGTAATTTAGTTCAAAAAATTAGATGTGTTGAAGTTTCTAGAGAAGCATGAACTTGTGATTGCTGAAGCCGCACCAATGAGAAGACCCGGCCTCCAATCACTGTGCCAATAATTAAAACTATCTTTCAACATTCTCGTCAGGAAAAAAAAAAAAAAAATATATATATATATATATATATATGCTTGCAGTGGTAAAAGTTAATTTGACATTGAGTTGGAAAAAAACGAAAAAAGAAAAAACAATTGAAGTCCATTTAACCTGCAAAAAAGAATGAAGAGGTTCTGCCCAAGAGTAGAAGAGTTGAAAAATCTAGAAGTTCTTGATGATTGAGTAACTAATTAAGATCACATTCCTTCTTAATCCTCGTGATTAAACACCATTTTTTTTGCCAATTAAGAGGCGTAAAGTATCTTGCCTCCATTTAGTCATCGTCACTGTTGTTAGTCTCTGCTTGGTTCATTAATTAACTAATCATAAATACAATCGTCAAAGTCCAATTTTCGCTTGATTAAAAAATAATAATTACTTGTTGTTGAAAAAAAGAAATTAAACAACCTCATAGAGTTTTTCATAACCTATAAATACCCATGCTCTGCATGCAAGCTCTCACGCCTTTCCCAACAAACAATACCCAAGAAAGAAAAAAGAAGAAAAGAAGAGAATTCAAGGTAGCAAGCCAAAGGAAAACCATGGTGAAAGTTGCTAATTTGATAGCAGCTTTTATTCTCTTGGCTCTGGCTTCCTCATCTGTCACTGCCTATGACCCCAGCCCCCTCCAAGACTTCTGCGTGGCAATAGATGATGCTAATTCTGCTGGTACTTTCAAGACTGTGATATTTCCGAATAACGAACTACTATATGATTTCATTTTGAATTCGCATTCCAACTAATTACATTTTGCTTGTGTCTGCAGTTCTTGTTAATGGAAAATTGTGTAAGAATCCAAGCCTCGCCACTCCTGATGATTTCTCGTACTCGGGGCTTGATGTTCCTGGAAACACATCAAATCAACTTGGAGCACGTGTTAATATCATTTCAGCCGATCTAATGCCGGGGCTTAACACTCTTGGCGTGTCTTTAGCACGGATAGACTTGGCGCCAAACGGTGGCCTAAACCCTCCACATTATCACCCCAGAGGATCGGAGGTTCTGCTGGTTTTGGAAGGCACTCTTTACGCTGGCTTTGTCACCTCAAATCCTGATCATCGTCTCTTTACCAAAATCCTAAAACCAGGAGATCTCTTCGTATTCCCATTCGGCCTCATTCACTTTCAATTGAATATTGGAAAGACCCCTGCCGTTGCTATTGCTGCATTAACAAGCCAAAATCCAGGAGTAAACACGGTAGCAAATGCAATCTTTGGAGCCAATTGGCCTCTTTATCCTGAAGTTCTCACCACAGCATTCCATTTGGATAAAAAACTTGTGGAGGATCTCCAGAGTCAAGAATGGGTGAACCCTACATAAATACTATTTAAATTTCCCATATTCGCATAGTTGATATGCGATAATAAAGAAGTGCTCTACGCCTTCCCCTTTTAGAGTCTCTGTTTTTTTGGAACGTTCTCCACCTGTTTTGTTAAGCCAATAATTTCTCTGTCAAGTGTCGTGTTGCTGAAGGGTTTATGCTCTTCAGTTGAGGTTTCCCTTTTGGATTATCCACGTCCGCTCTGTATTTTGATTAACTTAAGATGGAAAGCTGCCAACTTCTTTGCATCATGTACCAAGTTTGTCTTTTTTGATTGTATGTTGTCACTTTCTTTCCTTCTCCCGAGGTTCTTTCCTCTTGGAGCTTTTTAATCTACGTACGTACCTTGGTTTCCCAAAGAAAAAGAAGAAAGGTATCACAAGTTTTTTTCCCGAGTAATCAAGAGTCAAAATCTATACCATCACCAATTAAAAAGAAATCCAGCCTCGATCTCGAACAAAGAATGATGAAGGTAGAGTTTAGGACATAAAGTTGAGCTTCAAAATCTAAATGTAATTATTTTATATGGAGAGAAATAAGAAAGTTCACCGTTTTCATCGTTGGCCTCCTAGAAGATGAGTGTGCAAGGCAAAGACTGTTAAAGAACCAATTCAACCCAAAAGCTTAAGCTGTTAGGTGAGGTCCCAGGGTATGATTTATACTATTCTCTAACACACCCCCTCAAGTGAAAGCCCTTTGGGCTTGAAACTTGCACAGACCCACATTACCTTGTGCTTAATTTTTATCAAATAAATGGGGATGGTGAGATTCGAACTCGTGACCGTTTGGTCATTAAGGCTCTGATACCATGTCAAAGAACCAATTCAACCCAAAAGCTTAAGCTGTTAGGTGAGGTCTCAGAATATGATTTATATTATTCTCTAACAAAGACGTGATACAGAAATCATGATTTCCATCTCTTCTTTCATGTACTCTCCATTCAGGTGGGGATCAATGAGACTTTCCCATAGGCCGGAGCAAAGTAAAGACCTTGCCTGCAAGTCAAGGAGACAAAACAGCCTAGTCTTCATTCTGGTTCTGAATTCATTCAAATCCAAAGTATTTCTTTTCTTACCCATAAAACCGAGCTTCCGTGATTCACCTGGTTTGTTTGGATAGCCTCTTTCCCAGTGATAAGTTCTAGGAGAACAACCCCATAGGAGTAAACATCAACCTTCTCCAATCAGCATTGATGGACTGTATTCCTGATATTTTTCTACCTGTAATATCATTTTGCTGCATTGATGATGCTGTTGAGGGAGATGGTACAGTCAACGATTTTGTAACCGAGAGGCCGTTCTCTTTTTATGAAAGTGACTCTTTTCTGATGAAGATGATAGAGGATGTCGAAGGAGCGAATGGTTAGAGCCTTGTTGAGAGGTCCCTTGCCTCTGGAGTACGATTCTCCCAAACATATCCATCACCAGAAAGCTGCAAGTTGGGGGCAACCCTTTTAGGTATTCATTGACTACTGTTTGTTTAAGCCTGCAATACAAAAACCATAGGAGTGAGACACAGGTGAAGAGAATGTCAGCTTGAATACCCTGAAAGGCTGCATCCAACCGCAAGGATTGTCGCATGGTTGACGCGCGCTTGATGGCGTAGTTCTGAAATGTAACTGTCCCCGGAGCAACTTTAGCTAGGAAATCCACCTTCGTAGAATAACCGGTTAGAGTAGAGACAAATAATCCTCAGATATTCTTGTAATGTCAAAATTGTATACCTGTTTGGCCTTACAGGTCTCTTCATGGATAAGGAATGTATTCGGGTCAAAAGTAGCGGATGGTTCTTGAACATGTAAAGCAAGCACATTATCCCCTGGACTGACAAATGTCCGGAGAAACTGCATGAGCATTTTTTTGCTATTGCTATCTGACTTTAAGCCCAAAATAATTGTCCTCTTCTTTTCTATCTTTGATTTTACGATAGAAAGAACTGTAGATTTTGTGATGATTAAAAAAAATGTTTGTAGAAGAGTTTTGCAGAGAAGATGAGAAGAGAATTATGTATTTTCTTCTCTCTCTCTTTTTTTTTATTTATTGTTTCATATATGCAGAACTCTGCATATATACATATTACATGTAATTAACAACAAAATTCTTGATCAATTCATCTTAACCATTCATTAGGTGAGGGCTACGATTCTTATACATGCAAGAAACGGTTTGTAACAGAAAAAACAGTTATAACAGCTATAACTACTTTAACTACTTTAACTGTTTTTTAACTGCTGTAATTGCTTTGCAACAGAATCTTTTTCTTTCATCCATTCTTCATTCTTCTCGTTATAACCACAAGATTTACTTCTGAAGCTTTAACAACAAGTAATCAGCTTAACTTCTAACAAGAACTCCTTAAAGAGTGCCCTTCAAAACCAATAGAACCTCTGACGCTCTAGGGTGATAGTGTGGAGGGTTCAGGCCACCATTTGGAGCAAAATCTATACGTGCCATAGATACACCAAGAGTGTTAAGTCCTGGCATTAGATCGGCCGTCACTATATTAACATGCACTCCAAGTTGATTTGATGTGTTTCCAGGAACATCAAACCCTGAAAACGAGAAATCATCTGGAGTGTAAAGGCTTGGATTCTTGCAAAATTTACCATTGACAAGCACTGCACACACAAACAAAGCCGTATTAGTTGTCATGTAAATTCAAAATGAATGATATATATAAAAGTTCATCACTTGAAAATATCATATATAATTAATTTGACTGCATGGTACCGCCATGTCACATATTTGTGCTCGGCTATATATTATATATTGTGATCATAGAATTCGATCGATACAGTGAATATATGCAGACTCATGTTGAATCGGGATCGTGAAATTTAAATGAAACAGTGAAAATGACAAAAGAAAGAGAAAAATCAGTACGTATACCAGCAGAATCAGTATCATTTATGGCTACACATATGTCTTGAAGGGGGCTGGGGTCATAGGCAGTGGCAAATGAGGAAGCCAGAGCCAAGAGAGCAAGAGCTCCTAGAAAATTAGCAACTTTCATATCGTTCTCTCTTTTTCTAGGATTGTCTTTTGGGTGTGGAGTGAGAACTTGCATGTAGAGCATGGGTATTTATAGATGAGTTATACGTCGTTTAAGTTTTGTTTTTCAACAACTTATCTTTGATCCTGGACCAGTCAAACACTGGCATTTGACAATTGTATGCAGAAACCCTAATAGACCTTCACTAGTTAAATATACATTTTGGCCCAAACAGAGCACACACTCATTATAAGCAATGGTGAGAACCCAGGAGCCTGATGATGACTAAGTTGAGGCAAAAAAGAGTTCAACAACTACTGTAATGTCTCTCTATTGGCCAGAGGTGGATAAAGAAGAAACGTATAATCATAATTGCCTAACTATGAGAACTTCTAGAGTTTTCAATTCCATCGCGTCTTCATCTTGTACTCTTCATTCTTCAACTCCATGATGTAATTCATCCGCGAACACAGTATGCATAAATGGCTATATCGAATGTTGCTTATTAAGATTTCAGCTAGAAGAATATATTCTTAGGTCACTGCAGTGATCAAGTTAAACGAAATCACTTAAATTGAAAGAAAACTTTTGGTATGGAAAGGGAAAAATAAGTTTTCTAGTGCATTTTTCAGTTCTCAATCCTGATGCATGCCTTCATCTTGTTGAAACCTCTAGGTATATCAGATTTGATATATTTTCAACTATTTTACATAAATATATATACCAATTATCACCACTCGAAATTACGTACAGCAGATGGGATGCTTATTATCAAAAAAAAGCAGCTGGGATGCTTTAATTTTTATTTAATAATTTATACCCACAATTTCTTGGTCATTATCTTGTACTCGCACTTGTTTCATCCCTATCCCCTAGCTTGCTATGGTGCCCTGGCTTAATAAAACTAAATATGAGGAAAAAATAGGTCAATTATCTGAAAATACATCAAGTTCTGCAGGCTGATTAGGCAAGATTAATCCTATCCCTCGCACTCCAAAAAAGTCAAACTTTTCATCATGAAACCCATCTCTATTTTTTTGGCTTGAAAATAGAAGTCACAGTGTTCAATAATATATAGTTTGGTAGGATGATTTTGGCTATTTTTCTTAAAATCTATGCATTACATAGTCATGCATTAGTCATTGATATCTGTCCCTTATTGGTTGAGTTTAGTTTTAGAATTTTTTTTTATAAAAAAAGAGTATATATGAGGTTAGGGGAAAAAATACAAAAACCATCTATCGATCGAGGCCATTCCAAACAGTTGAAATCGTTCACCCCTTTCTTAGTTTGAATTAGAGTTTGAATCCAAGAAGAGATTATGGAAAATAAACGTTTTGTTTTGTTATATATATGTGGATGAGCTTTTAGACTCCTCAACAATGAACGATCATGAGACTATCTCAATAATTAAAAGGTATAGCACTATCAATGAATTAATTTAATGCAAATCTTGAATCAAATAAATTGAGAATTATATCTATTTATTTTATTATTTATTATTGTGGTGCATGATTTTTTTAATTAAAATTTTATTTGAATATTTTTTTATATCTTTTTATAAACAAGATCATCTAAAAATATTTTAAAATATATATTTCAGATAAAAAATTTAAGAATATTTAAAAACCATGGTGGAATGAAACAACAAACACTTGGTAATTGGCACGAGTTAATCAATGTTGACGATCCCCGTGATATGAAACGTGTCCTTCAAATTTAGTCAACGTGAGTGCCCATGAAAACGACAGGAGAGTTAAGTAACAATTAAATGAATTCATGCCGAAGCCTCCAATCATTGTGATAATAACGTTAAGCATGTTTTATTAAACTTTCGTTGAATTGTATTAAGAGAAGTAATAAAAATCAAGTGTTTAAATATAAATTCATTATATTAATTAAATATATTAAGTGATAATTAAATACATTCAATAGTTTTTAATTATTTCATACAGTAATGTTTTTTTATTGTTTATGATAAATCCTGAACATATATATATATATATATATATATATATATATATATATATATATATATATATTGATTAGCTGCATTAAATGATAAATACTTATGAAAAAAAATATATACTAATCTTAAACATAACAAATAATTAACTTCTCGTTGTTTTGGTCATTAAATAGCTATTTCAATATATTCCTTGATTATCATTAAAAAAAATATATGATATAATACTAATGAAAAAGAAAGAGGAAATCTTAAAAAAATTGAACTTCGTGACAGTCATCTTAGAAAATTATTATTTATGAAATAGAACTTTTGGTATTCAAAAAAGGGAGGTTTAGTCATCGCTGATGCTCAAGTTAATTTCAATATACTCCTGATATTGAGTCAAAAAAATGAAAGAGAAAAAAACAATTGAAGTACATTAATTAAGAAATAATATAAAAAATACAAAAATTATATTAAAAAAAATATAAATCATATCTTAAAATCTTGTTTAATAACTTAAGTTTTTGGATTGAATTGGTTTATTGACATGGTATTAGAACTTTAATAACAAAATAATCACGAGTTCAAATCTCATCATCCTCATTTATTTAATAAAAATTAAGTAAAATGTAATATAAATTTGTGTAATTTAGTTCAAAAAATTAGATGTGTTGAAGTTTCTAGAGAAGCATGAACTTGTGATTGCTGAAGCCGCACCAATGAGAAGACCCGGCCTCCAATCACTGTGCCAATAATTAAAACTATCTTTCAACATTCTCGTCAGAAAAAAAAAAAATATATATATATATATATATATGCTTGCAGTGGTAAAAGTTAATTTGACATTGAGTTGGAAAAAACGAAAAAAGAAAAAACAATTGAAGTCCATTAACCTGCAAAAAAGAATGAAGAGGTTCTGCCCAAGAGTAGAAGAGTTGAAAAATCTAGAAGTTCTTGATGATTGAGTAACTAATTAAGATCACATTCCTTCTTAATCCTCGTGATTAAACACCATTTTTTTTGCCAATTAAGAGGCGTAAAGTATCTTGCCTCCATTTAGTCATCGTCACTGTTGTTAGTCTCTGCTTGGTTCATTAATTAACTAATCATAAATACAATCGTCAAAGTCCAATTTTCGCTTGATTAAAAAATAATAATTACTTGTTGTTGAAAAAAGAAATTAAACAACCTCATAGAGTTTCATAACCTATAAATACCCATGCTCTGCATGCAAGCTCTCACGCCTTTCCCAACAAACAATACCCAAGAAAGAAAAAAGAAGAAAAGAAGAGAATTCAAGGTAGCAAGCCAAAGGAAAACCATGGTGAAAGTTGCTAATTTGATAGCAGCTTTTATTCTCTTGGCTCTGGCTTCCTCATCTGTCACTGCCTATGACCCCAGCCCCCTCCAAGACTTCTGCGTGGCAATAGATGATGCTAATTCTGCTGGTACTTTCAAGACTGTGATATTTCCGAATAACGAACTACTATATGATTTCATTTTGAATTCGCATTCCAACTAATTACATTTTGCTTGTGTCTGCAGTTCTTGTTAATGGAAAATTGTGTAAGAATCCAAGCCTCGCCACTCCTGATGATTTCTCGTACTCGGGGCTTGATGTTCCTGGAAACACATCAAATCAACTTGGAGCACGTGTTAATATCATTTCAGCCGATCTAATGCCGGGGCTTAACACTCTTGGCGTGTCTTTAGCACGGATAGACTTGGCGCCAAACGGTGGCCTAAACCCTCCACATTATCACCCCAGAGGATCGGAGGTTCTGCTGGTTTTGGAAGGCACTCTTTACGCTGGCTTTGTCACCTCAAATCCTGATCATCGTCTCTTTACCAAAATCCTAAAACCAGGAGATCTCTTCGTATTCCCATTCGGCCTCATTCACTTTCAATTGAATATTGGAAAAGACCCCTGCCGTTGCTATTGCTGCATTAACAAGCCAAAATCCAGGAGTAAACACGGTAGCAAATGCAATCTTTGGAGCCAATTGGCCTCTTTATCCTGAAGTTCTCACCACAGCATTCCATTTGGATAAAAAACTTGTGGAGGATCTCCAGAGTCAAGAATGGGTGAACCCTACATAAATACTATTTAAATTTCCCATATTCGCATAGTTGATATGCGATAATAAAGAAGTGCTCTACGCCTTCCCCTTTTAGAGTCTCTGTTTTTTTTGGAACGTTCTCCACCTGTTTTGTTAAGCCAATAATTTCTCTGTCAAGTGTCGTGTTGCTGAAGGGTTTATGCTCTTCAGTTGAGGTTTCCCTTTTGGATTATCCACGTCCGCTCTGTATTTTGATTAACTTAAGATGGAAAGCTGCCAACTTCTTTGCATCATGTACCAAGTTTGTCTTTTTTGATTGTATGTTGTCACTTTCTTTCCTTCTCCCGAGGTTCTTTCCTCTTGGAGCTTTTTAATCTACGTACGTACCTTGGTTTCCCAAAGAAAAAGAAGAAAGGTATCACAAGTTTTTTTCCCGAGTAATCAAGAGTCAAAATCTATACCATCACCAATTAAAAAGAAATCCAGCCTCGATCTCGAACAAAGAATGATGAAGGTAGAGTTTAGGACATAAAGTTGAGCTTCAAAATCTAAATGTAATTTATTTATATGGAGAGAAATAAGAAAGTTCACCGTTTTCATCGTTGGCCTCCTAGAAGATGAGTGTGCAAGGCAAAGACGTGCTACAGAAATCATGATTTCCATCTCTTCTTTCATGTACTCTCCATTCAGGTGGGGATCAATGAGACTTTCCCATAGGCCGGAGCAAAGTAAAGACCTTGCCTGCAAGTCAAGGAGACAAAACAGCCTAGTCTTCATTCTGGTCCTGAATTCATTTTAGGTACTGTTTGTTTGAGCCTGCAATACAAAAACTATAGGAGTGAGACAAGGGTGAAGAGAGACACAATTTGGAATGTCAGCTTGAATACCCTGAAAGGCTGCATCCAACTGCAAGGATTGTCGCATGGTTGACGCGTGCTTGATGGCGTAGTTCTGAAATGTAACTGTCCCCAGAGCAAACTTTAACTAGGAAATCTACCTTAATTCTGTCTAATAACAGAGAAATCTCTGAATGGATTTGCAGAATGGTAAAGATTTCCCGCGGAATAACTTCACAATGATATAAGCTGCCTGCCCACTCTCTATAAACTTTCTATTTATTGATAATACAAGAGGATATTAGTTACACAAACAAAGATTCAGTCATTCAGCTCACTTCAAGGCTGCCTACCCCACGAACCAGCAATCAATAATTTATTGAACAGAGTAAACTTTTTTCATGTTCTTCAACTTCCCCAAGGACAAAAATCGCATTTTCTGGCATTTACACATCCAACCAGAAAAGGAAGGCAGACGATGATTCAATCCATCCGATCCACTTTACTTTAACTTCATTATGCTTCTCTCAATTACACCCCAGCCACAGAAGGAAAATGGGATAAAAAAACACTTCTGAATGATTCTGGTGCGTAGTGAATGACATGCTAGCATTCATGGAATAATGACCTAATTACACCCCAGCCACAGAGGGCGACAGAGGCATGTTTAGACAACCGACCGTTCACGATACCAACACAGGTACAGTGCCTCTTTCTTATAGATGTGCTTGCATTCTTTTATTCCTCGTTCTCGATGTGGGATAAAACGGCACCAATCCAATGGCATTTTTATACAAATTAATAAGCAATATGCCCAGCAGTATTTCAATTTGCACGACCTTGTAAATCAGAATTTAAGATGACCTGGTCGACCATCGGCATCTATTATGTCCCATGGTTTGAGCCTTAACCCATCATTTTCTAGACTATCACGTCCGTCCATGCGAGAGCAACCAAAGGGGAAATGCGAACGTGATAATGATTTTGACTTCCAAAGCTCATTGGTGAAGAGAGACATTTTGGTGTCTAATTTCTTTTTATATATACATGCTTTTTTAAAAATGGGAATTCCTTTTTAAGAGCGGGTAGATTTAGCATTTAACTATTAATTTTTTAATTTTTTTTTTCAAAACATAACACTCTTCTATGTCATGTTCTTAGTCCCTGTAAAACATACAATACTTATTTAAAGAATAAGTACTATGTGGCGATCTCATGAGTGAAAGGTATTTAATAAATTCTTTACTTTTGATGTTCGTAAAGACTTGTCTGGGGATGGCATTCAATGGAATAATGTGTATTTTAGGGTAGCCTATATGATCTTTAAATGGCCTTTTTTAAAAAAAAAATCTAGGGTTATTATCTTTCCTAGAAAAATGATCCTACTTAGAAGATCTTTTACTATATTTTCCTTAGAGAAATGAGGAGTTCTATGGCATAACACATTTGCCTCTTATATTCGTATATGATTCTTCATGGCCTACTTTATTTTTAATAGGTTTTTGTTCAGTAAAGTATACAACTCCTTTCACAAAACATTTCTTTTTACTCCACTTATCAAGGTCTCAAAAGCCATTAGCTCAATCAATTCTTTAACCTTAAGCATTTTCTCATTAAACTTCTTCAGCTATGCTCGTGCGGACTCATCATCTGCCTAAGTAACCCCAAAAAGTTTTGTGAAGCTTCTTTTAGCTGGATTGCTCGTGTTAAATTGTGTCGCGACTTTGAAACAAAGGTTGCTAAAGCTTATAATAGCTATCTTGGATAACCAATTCCAAGCTGTTTTGTATGTGTTCTTTTGGGTAAGCAAAACCATCATAGTTATTCAAGTTCATCTTTGTAGAAATATAATCATTGAGTATACAAGAATGCAACATTGTCTTGATAATAAGAAATCTTGAATTTCATGAGGGGTGTTGACATCTCCATGCATATACTTCCCTACAGGCTGCTTTATACTCCTATATTCATAGAGTTCTAGGGAGCTTCAAGTTTTTAGCGTGAAATGACAAGATTGATTGATAACCTCCATCCTGCAATGGCTAGATAGGCATCTATAATTCTCACTACATTCATGAGCATTATGATGACATGAACACCCTCGAGAAGGACTTGGTGACTGTTGAGGCTAAAAATCCCCTAGCATTTGAATCTGCCCAAACTCCTCTAAATAATGTAATTTTATATAGGTGTTGGGTGTTACTACGAGTGTCAAAGCTGGTTAAGGTGACAAAGTTAGATTTGGCCCTTGAGCTGCCAACATAACTTGGATAAAAAGTTGTACATAATTAATAAGTTGTTGAAGGTTTGGTTAGGTAAAAGTGTGTATTGTGGCAAAGAGGTCTATCACATGTCTTACTCTAGGAGTATCTTGATTATCTAGAATTGATGATGATTAGGGATGTAAACAATCAATTTAATGAGAACATATGATGGTTTTTTTATCAAATTCTTACCAACGACATCAATTAATGATGTTCCAAAATCCAATATGCTTATGAATGAGGTTTTTGAGTGCATGAACAATGGATAAGCACACATTCACGTTAATATTCTCTTCTTTGTTTTTAAAGTTGATGTAAAAAGACATGATACTTATAAAATAGTCCTTTTTATTGAGGTTTGGGGACTCTCTGATGATAAAGTCAATGACTTTTAATTAATGGATTACAATAAATAAAAGAATAAAATTTAAATTCTAATAACAAAAGTGTTTTTTTATTATTATTGTATGATAAGTGCTCTAAAAATAAGAGTATGAATACTTATAAAATAGAAAAATATGAATCATTTACCTATAAGAGGGTACATATAGTCCCTAAACCTTGTTATGTTGCTTAAATGAGGGGGTTGGATTTTCATTTCTTCCTAATAGCATTAATGAGAAATAAGCATTATTTACACAACATTAATAAGGGATAGATATTCATACACAATATTAATGTTGATAGAAATATGATAGGTTCTTAGGAGATATTTATACACCTAGAGGTGTAAAAAGATTATTATTCTTGACTTTTATCATTTTATGTTAAAAGCCATAAGAATAAGCAAACAAAGCCCCATGGTCCAACATAAAACATATAATGATGCCACTTCCATATATGTTTTGACCTGGAATGATCACATGTCCAAAAATGATGGGTCTATCATCTCGTCAAACTCACGTGTACTTGGGCTCAGCTTTTAGCTGAACCCAAGAATGTTAATCTGACATCTCACCAAACACATGTGTACTTGAGCTCAGCATGAAGTTAAGTTTGAATCGAGTTTTGTTTCGCAATATATATATATTATCTTTTGAGTAAAATAAACAACTATCCAAATAAATCCTCAAACACTCAAGTCAATTCAAATCATTATCAATGAGTTCACATTAAATTATCATCATCTTTACTCAAAGAGAATATAATAGATATGTTAACTACCTTGCCAGGATGGTAGCTCGAAGTAAGGTGCGAAAGGTTATTTGAAACTCTCCTTTGCGTGGAGACTGCACAAGCGTTGCCTTTGCAAGGATTTTGGTACCGTTTATTTTTGTGGTGCAAAAACGTTTTGGGTGTTTTCATACTATTTTTATATCTATGTCTTCTTGAGGAAAATTTCCTTGAGCATGTCTCCACCAAGATATTTCAGGTTTTCGCTGCCTTCCAGATCAGCTAACCACACCTGGGAGATCAAAGACGGTGCAGTCCTACTGTTGGGATGCTTTAGCTATTGCCTTGGCCACAGTTCCAGCTCGGCCCCCAACATCAACCAGCGAACCTAACCCTTGGTAAACCCGCCCCTTGCACTCATTTATCATCACACTTGTGACCAATCGACATGCCATAGCTTCATTAAAGAAATGACTGGTCTTTGATTCATGGGTAGCCTACTCCCAAAACGTCCTTCCAACGGAGTACGTAGGGCATCACTTTGGAACCAAGCGCTTAGACATTGCCATGGCTGTGTTAAAATCGGATCAAGCATGGCTAGCAGGAATTAATGGTGTTAGACTTAAAGGGCTGTCCTTATATAATAAGAAGTTGAGAAGCATTGGTGAGAACATAGCCTTCTCCTCCAGTCTCTCCACTAATTAACAGCTTGCGGCGCAATGAAACCAGAACGGACCATTAAGCGCATGCTCAGGCGATAGACAGCGACCAGTTCAGAAAGGTTTCATGGGTTTTCCATGGTAGTGGATTACATCGGGTATGCCTAGTTGAATAGCACAATTCAGTGTTAGAGAATAATATAAATTAAATTCTAGAATTTTATCTAATAGCTTAAGCTATTGAGTTGAGATGATTTTTTGACATGGTATCAGAACTTTGTTGATTAAGTGGTCACAAGTTCGAATATCACTACTCTTATTTATTTGATAAAAATTAAACATAAAATAATATGAGTTTGTGCAAATTTCAAACTTAAAATTTTTTTACTAAAAATATATGTTAAAGAATAATATAAATTAAATTTTAAAAATTTTAAATAACAATTTAAATTATTAAATTAAATTGCTCATGAATATGAAAATGTGATCCAAAACATGGGCCTGAGCTTGAAATAGCTCAGCACCGTGCAGGTTTTCATCAGCCGAATACATTTCCGATGTTATTTGCCTGCCTCGAGCTTGTTAAGCTTTGAGCCTCGGGAGATGCTACTTTAAAAAAGCGATATTGATACATTTTAAATAATATAAATATAACTTTTTTATTATATATATTTTAATAGAAAAAACCAGAATGTTAAGGTGTTGTTGTAGCGTTGTCGACACACTTATGGACATGCAAATATCTTAACTTCAATTAAAATATTATACTCACATAACAATTCATTAATAGAAATCACTTTGAATAATAAATTAAATAAATCCAATATAAATAATCTAATATCAAATAAGCTAATTTAAAAGCACATTTATAAATCATTCACAAACTTCAATAATTTAAATCAATCATTTTAAATACAAATATAGATTACGCACTTATATTTAAAGTCATATTCAGAATTAAAAAACTGCGGTTACTATAACCAAAATAACAATAGGTCATATTTTTCCATGTGATAAGGTATTAAATTCTAAATAAAAATGTTTATAGGTGTCAATGAATAACTCCTAAAAATCAGGTCTAAAACGTATGGTTAATCTAACCACGATAATAATGGGCCATATCAAATTCTAAATAAAATATGTCTAAAAATGTCAATGCATACCAAAGACCGGGTATAGAGCAATGTACATAAAATTCATATTTATATTTAATCCATAAATAAGTTCACAAAAACAAAACATATTCAAAAAATTTTGTAATCATAAATATACTTTCACAAAACACTTAATATTATTTACAAATCATTTATCATGCTAGATCCATCTAATTTTACAAAAAAAATAAATGCTTTAATAAGAAAAATTCATGTAGTACATAAATATATATTTTCTAATTCAAAATAACTAACCAAAAATATGAATAATTACATATCTAATCTGTAAATTCAAGATTAGCCTTAGAGACAATCAAGCACTCGTACCAACGTAACACTAACAATAACAATCACCATGAATTATATACTCACTAGTATCCAATGCAATACGTTAGATTGTTTCTAATTTCTAATTTAATCAAAGCTTAAATATATCACTAGCTTAAATAACCCTGAAATTCCTTAAAAAAAATCACACATCACTAGTACCATATTATTATAACCCCTTGTTTTACTTATAAAATATCTATTTTTTTTTACGAGGCTTTCAAGACCTTGGTGATATTTCTTTCATCAAATGAAACATATTGATATTAATATCATTTTTTTTTTGGGATATATCTAACCGACAATTTGCTCTCTCCTCTCATAATTTTTTACGATTTCTGGTACACTCTCTCGAACTAAAGGATAAAAATATAAATAAAATAAAGTTTTTAATCAAAATTTAAAATCTTAAAATGAAAGGGAGCCAAAAAAAAGTCGATATGTTGATAAAACATACTTTTTAAAGGGAATTTAAGAAAAGCCTTATTGTTTTTTTTTTTATCTTGTATAATCATTTTTCTTTAAATCTTGTGTCTATATTCAAATTTAAACTATATCCTATTAAATTTATCTCTGGTTAAATTTTAAAACATGATCAAAACCTTTAATTTGTAGGGTTATGCAAATAAAATAAAATAAAATATCAACTCATGAAATATCACAAACAATACATGCAATGATGCAATAAAAAAAATAAAGATAAAAAGCCACTATTAAAATCTATGATGTTTTATGAGTGTATGCATCATGCAAAAGGCTACAATAAACCACCACCAGAATTAGTTTATTTTTTAATTGCAATGTAACATTAATAGTTGAACTGATATAACTCAATATAAGGAACTCTAGTTCTTGATATAAATATTTTTTTTCTCTCTCTGATTTTTTTTTCCTCCTTCGTCTTCACATCACCCAACCAAATTAGTTTATTTTGTAATTTGTAATGCAATAGTAATAAATTGAACCCATATAATCCAATATATAAGTAACTCTAGTCCCTGATATAAAATAATTTTTTTTCTCTTTTTGAATTGTTTTCCTCCTTGCTATCACCTATCTTCTCTTAATCTCTTTTCCTCTAATTCTCTCCTTCAAACTTCATGTATTTAAGTCCTTATTATTTTTTGTCACTTATCGATATAATTGATGCTTTTTTGCAAACCGATATTTTTTTAGGATTGTTATAGAATATGCTCAACATGTAGATATCTGTAATACTAATAAAAATTTTAGCCTAACGTGATATATTTAATCTATTTTGATAAATAAAAAAAAATAATAAATCAAGTTTATATTTTATAAAATATTAAAAGTTAGATTAAATATAATTATTAAAACTCAACCTTAGTATTGTTTAGGAACACAGTGTAAACTGTGTTTTATGAAATTTCAAAAACAAATTGGCTTAAATTTAATTTTTTTGATGTTTTTAGATCGTTTTGATATGTTGATATTAAAAATATTTTTTAAAAAATAAAAATAATTTATTTTAATATATTTCTAGATAAAAAATACTTTTAAAATAATCATTATCATACTCCCAAACACCATCTTATCTAAGAACACCTCTGGTTTCCACCGCTTAAAGATTGTCACGTGCACGTACCTCCATGGTATTATGCTGGTCCTCACTACAAATCAAAAGCCTGCATCAACTTTACATCCTCCACTGCTTTTACTACACCCGGTGCCTATCACTCTTGGTACTGTTTCAACGGCCCAGATTTAATTCCAATGACCTTTGGAAGGACACGAGCCACCATTACTTAAAAAAAAGTGCATGGTCATCTTTCAATCTTTACTGAACAGTAAATCAGTTTACTTTCGATCTTATCATTTTAAATTTAATTTATCTTATTGTCATCTTTACTTCAAATTTACATTAAAGAAAGAGATAATTTTGGTTGGATGAATAGTAGAAACAATAAAAAAATAACAATTTAACCCCAAATTTAAAAACATGTGCCCATCATTTAATATCAAGGGCCGGGATTTTAATTTCAAGAATGATAGAAATGGCATGAGCGTTGGTCAAAGGAGATAATAGTTTATGAATGTCATTAAATAATAACCATCTGATTGGTGATCTTAATGACATAGAATAAATTGCTTCGAAAAAATCAATTGCTTCGAAAAAATCAGGACGTGAACACGTGCTGTTTTGGTCGATAATCTCGGGCACTGTTTAAAATTATATTTTTAAATTTTTTAGTTAAAAATTAAATTTTTTTTCATGTTTTTTTAATCATTTTGAAATATTTATATAAAAATATATATATATATATATATATATATTTATTTATTTATTTAATATAAATCTAAAAATATACTTTAAAAAATAATATTTACAATCATTCTACAAGACGCTCATCAGCCTCGAACGTAAAAAAGGAAATACGTAGCATGGGATTGATTTGTATATAAACTACACGCAATCAAATCCAAGAGCGAATACTTCTCCTTCACACGCACACGCCAGGCTTTTAGCAGCTTTTAGATTCTCTCCGATACTCTTGCCTCGTTGTGAGATCAAAGACCGTCGATTTAATAGATTCCATGCGATCAAATTCGGTAAATATTTTGTCGAGGGATGTAATCGAAACATATTTAATAGCTGGAGGTTCGAGCTGTGATTTACCGGTCAAGATTAATTAAAATCAATTGACTTCTTTCTGCACTGAAAATGATGAAACTAAAATTTTAAGCGCACAGGTATCCTAATCAGACGCTTTGAAACACACGCCCATGGCTCATTAACTGAGGACGCCTGCTTTGTATCCCTGTCCCGCCAAAAAACAAACCGCCGTAACGTTTCATTTGTACGCTGTGGGCTATTTCCCTCCATTGCCAACCAAATCATTGCCTTGGGTTCCACATTTCTTCGTTATCTCCTCCTACCTCCACATCGCCCGTTCCCTTGTCACATCGCTGCAAACATCCACCATGGCTACTAACTAACCTAGTTGTCAACCAGGTTACCATACAAAGGGACAGCATCCATGAGCGTCGTTCATGATTCGTGGATTCAGTTATTTCTTAAAGTATTTTTATTTAAAATATATATTAAAATAATATTTTTTTATTTTTAAAATTTACACATTAAAATAATTTTAAAATAAAAAAAATTAAATTTTGACCGAACTCTGTATATTGCACTCAAAACATCCTATTTAATTTAATCCATATGATTAGGCGTCCATGGGATTTTATCTGAAATAAAATTTGAATTAAAGAGTTAATGTAGTTTTTTGAAAGAGAAAGATCAAGATGTAATAATGGGCATGGACAAAATACGAGTATCTACAATATATAAAGAGATTGTTCTTGATTAGGTGTTGATCTGGAAGAGATTCGTTTGAATAAAACGAGAGAGGAAGGTTTGAATTTGGAGAGTTATCTTGAAAATACCATCAGCATTAAGAAAATGCCTAGCCCGATTTTTGTAATTTTTGTAATTTTAAATTAGTTTGTTTTATGTTTTTATATTATTTTGATATGTTAATGTTAAAAATAAATTTTTTAAAATAAAAAAATATATTATTTTAATATATTTTTAAATAAAAATCATTTTTAAAAATAATTAGTATCCTGCTATCAAATATCTTTTAAACCGCTCGAGTGATTACGCAGGATCATGTTTGTTCAAAAGGAAATTAGTACATTGATTGATGTGATTACGCGAGCTATGATGCCAATGAACATGAATCGCACAATGTCAAAATGTTTGTAACGGCAAACACAGACCATGCATGCAACATTCTAGCCGTTTAGAAAACAAGCAGCGTAATTTTAAGAATTATCGTTTAATTGGTGATATTTTAAATTTATTTTTTAAAAATTATTAATAATATTTTATATAATAATTAATCTTTTTCCATATTGAGTTTCGATCATTCCTTCAAATAAATCATGTTAAGAGTACATTTGTGAAGAATAAATCAAAATACTTCCTATAGAAAAGAATCCCTAATCATTGAAACAATCCATATTAAAATCATGTTTGTTTTTTTATAAACTATAAAAATATTAATTCAATGCTTTCATTGTGATTCCAAATGATTTCAATTCTAAATAAGAAGATAATTAAGCATTCAAATTAAGTTCAAGTTATTTCCTTTTTTATTAAAAAGCCAATGAATTTTTATAATGCAAAATATAAATACTTAAAAAACTCAATGAATTTTTATTAAAATAATAAAAACACAGGGACCTAATTAGAGCTCCTCTGTGGTGGGAAATTCTATGAAGTTTGCGGGTTTAGCACATAATTAAAGAAGAAGAAGGAGAAGAAGAAGAAAGTAAACATGATGGTCCCCACTACAAAAGAAGGCGTGTCGGGTGCTTAACCCTCCTGTTACGGAAAGAAGAAAAAACAAAACTGTAGTTAGCAAACGTCCGTCTCCGTCTCTGTCCCCCTCCCTCCCTCTCTCACATGCCTTTATCACATCACACTACTCTCACTATTCACTCACCTAACTGAATAAAAAAGAAAAGCAAAAAGAAGCACCACCAAATATCAGCACATTCTTCTATAGAGACAAACGAAACACATCTCTAGAGAGAGACAGAGAGACACTTGGTTTGCTCACATTTTCAGTTAATCAGTTGCATTGATCGTACAATGAGCAGCAGTTGAGAGAGATCTTGTTTTATGACCGTCTGATCTTGTTCATTTTTATCTAAATGGGGAGCGTGTCTTCTGATGATGATGGAGGTGGTAGTGAGAGGTGTGGGAGCTATAGTTTGAGTGCTGACGTCAGCGAGTCTGAAAGTTGTACCAGTACGAGTAGTTTCTCGTGTCGGCGAGGGTTTGGTCGTGATGGCGGCGGCGGCGCTGTGTCGAGTTCGATGACCTCATCTCCTCGTCCGATGCCTGGAGGTTTCTGTTTCCCGGCGCCGGTTATGGTTCCGGTTATTGGCGGTAAGGATGTGGTGGTTTGGGACTCGAAGAACGAGAAACGAGGAGACGCTGATTTGTCTGGTAACATTTTTTTATCTTATTTTTGTAGGTTTCTTATTCTTCATTTTTTGTTAATTTTTTTTGCCAGAGAAGATATTTTTTTATTTTCAATTTTTTTTTAAATGGAAGATAAAGAGATGGATTTTGAGATTTTAATTTTATAATTCTGGTCCCTCAAGAGAGAGAGAGAGAGAGAGACTAAGCTCTCATTTATTATTGTCAAAAAACGAAACAAATAATTTTTATTGATTTTCTTCATAAAGAATTATAATGCAAATTGTCAAGTGAAGGCCTAATTGTGTGCCAGTTGAAGATTTTTTTAATCCATTCAATGTAGTTCTCGATAGTTCAATATTTTGGATTTTTTTTATGTGTGTACTGCAGAGGTTGAAATGATGAAAGAAAGATTTGCTAAGCTGCTTCTAGGAGAGGACATGTCTGGTGGTGGTAAAGGAGTCTGTACTGCACTTGCCATCTCAAATGCCATCACAAATCTATCTGGTATGTATGGATTTCTTCTTCTTCTGTATTTATGTTAAGTTTGTGTGATGCCCATATGGATTTAAGCTCAATTTTGGGTTGTAATTGAAGCCACTGTTTTCGGCGAGTTGTGGAGGTTGGAGCCATTGGCGCTGCAAAAGAAATCTATGTGGAAAAGGGAAATGGAATGGTTGTTATGTGTTAGTGATTCGATTGTTGAGCTTGTACCTTCGATACAACAATTTCCTGGTGGGGGAACTTATGAGGTTATGGCAACTAGACCACGCTCGGATTTATATGTGAATCTGCCTGCACTCAAGAAGCTTGATGCTATGTTGATTACTATGCTTGATGGTTTTAGTGAAACGGAGTTTTGGTATGTTGATCGGGGGATAGTTGTGGGTGATGGTGGTGACTGTGATACATATCCATCGGGTATTTCTGGTGGGAGGCCTTCTATTAGGCAGGAAGACAAATGGTGGTTGCCGTGTCCAAAAGTGCCACCAGATGGGTTGTCAGAAGATGCAAGGAAGAGGTTGCAGCAGTGCAGAGATTGCACCAATCAGATATTGAAGGCAGCAATGGCTATTAATAGCAGCGTGCTGGTTGAGATGGAAATACCCACTGCTTATATGGAGACCTTGCCCAAGGTAACTGTCTTTCTGTATTTTGAAATAATATGTCCATAGGACTAGTACAACTACATCCCCAGCAGCATGCATGGCTTGCCTTCGTTTCATTTTTTGTCTGCAACCAGTCTTTCTTGTCAATATGATTAGCTACATTTGGAGGAGGGTTTTTTTATGTTCCTTTGCATCTCTCTAACCAACGCAACCAAAGGGTTCATCTAAATCATACACCCTGGATTTTTTTTCTTCTTATTGTTATTTTGCTAGTGTGGTTTTGGATGCTAAATTCGTAGCATTCTGTATTTTCTTTTGTGGTGCTATCAGAATGGAAAAGCTTGCCTTGGTGATATCATCTACCGCTACATAACTGCTGAGAAGTTCTCACCAGAATGTCTCCTTGATTGCCTTGACCTCTCAACAGAGCATCATACTCTGGAAATAGCAAACAGAGTTGAGGCAGCAGTGCATATCTGGAAGCAGAAAGATCATAGAAAACATATCCATAACAAAAATATTAAGCACTCGTCATGGAGTGGCAAGGTCAAGGGCTTCGTTGCAGATACACACAAGAATCAGATTTTGGCCCAACGAGCTGAAACTCTCCTGCAGAGCTTAAGGCTTCGTTACCCTGGCCTCCCACAGACAGCTTTGGATATGAACAAGATTCAATATAACAAGGTAGTTGCTTCAATTATTAGTTGGGATCTAGAATTCGAACTTGAAACTCCTAACCAACATCATCAAATAATGATGCATCATAATGTGTGGTGAATCCCTCAATCCAAAAGTACTGCAGTAACAAATATATATTTCAAGAGACTAATTCTGTTGTTTCATTCATTTTGATTTATCATATGCATGTAAACAGGATATATTGGCAGTTGAATAGCTAATCTCAGTGCCATGTAAACAGGATATATTGGCAGTTGAATAGCTAATCTCAGTGCATGTCACTTGGAAAATATACAAAAGGGGACCTTTAAGTTCACTCACATACACTGTTTTAGACCATCCAGCAACAGTTTTGCACATGCTGGAAATGCTTTTCAGACGATGAAAGGTTTATTTTCTTGCAGGATGTTGGGCAGTCAATTCTTGAAAGCTACTCTAGAGTTACGGAGAGCTTGGCCTTCAACATTATGGCAAGGATAGACGATGTTCTTTTTGTTGATGATGCCACCAAGCAATGTGCTGCAGCAGAATCCATATCCCTCTTCAACAGAGGAGGATTAGGAGGCCACCCTATCCAGAAGCGAATGTCTCCTAGCCCCTTCTCAATCAAACAAAGCCCTTTTGCCTCTCCGTATGGAACCCCAACTTATTTTGCTTCTACTCCAGTTTCTGGAAGCCCAGAAAGGGTGCCACCTTCTCAAAAGAGGGGCAATCCTAAGGAAGCATCCGATCAAAAGTTAGAAAAACCGTTGTCACCTGACTTCGAGAGGGTTTGGTCATATGCTGGCAACATCAGTTCAAGAAGAGTTTCTGGGGATGCTCCTGAACGAGATTGACTTCGAAGCACTCACCACCCCACCCTGGGTGAGATTACCTGCTGTTGTGTTAATGCTATCAAAGAAATGCATTATCGTGATCTGGAAGCCTCCTTGCATAGGAGTTTGTAGGATTCATATCTAGCCTTGTATATTGTTTAGCAATAGAAAGATCATGCTCCAAATCTTCTATCACGCCCTTTTGAATTAAGCTGTAATTGAGGGAATATTACTTTTATCTATGTCAGGAAAAAAAAATTATGCTCTCTTTTTTTTTTTTTTTATCTTGAATCAGCCAATCATGCACACTGGAAAAGATCACAGCGACTAAAAACAGAAATGGTCAGCCACAACGCAACGAATAATGATAGCATACAGATTTGGAGAGTAATTTGAAATTTCAGCTCAAATGGATTGGAGCTTTGGTTTTAGCTTGTCCCAATCTAGGCTTCACCTGAACGTTATCCAAGTATTTTATGCAAAAATTGTGCTGTTGGGTTAGCAGCGCTGATTTTATCATTAACCAGAACTGGCAAAACTCAAAACTTGAGGAGAGGAACTTCAATCGACATTTCAAGGTGTGCTCGAGATACTATCTTTGGTTAATGGCGGGCCCTTGCAGCCATACAGTTAATTAGCTACCGCATTCAGCAGCTTATATTAATGGAAATGTCCGAACATATTTCATGGTGTAACAAGGCAATACTTGAATCCGTGTATGTACAAAATCCAACTCAGTGGATCTAACTTGTTTAGTATCGGTTAAAAAAAGAACCAAAAAAGTGAAGAGTCAATACAGCTGATTAGCAAGGAATTAAGTTTATTTCTGAATCCAGAGTCATTTGATTCTTGCTATCAAAGCAATAAGTTTCCACAGAGGCTGGTTTAGAGATTTCACCCGCTTACTCGACCGAACACAACTGCTGCCAAGCTCTCGACCAATATGAGATGGAAGGCTCATGCCTCTTGAACATTTTTTAAATTTACAGATAAAATGAAAAGTCGTTCATTGATTAAACTCCTAACAAAATCACAGGAAATTTCAGCTGATCACTACAGCACTTGATTCATCACCGCATGAGATCAAGACAGCCTTAACAAGTAATCAGTAACTACATCAATGGACAGTCTACGAGCAGCCAGCTCTGCAAATATTTACCAGGGCAGTCATGAAATAGGCAACCTACTCTTCACTTCGCTATAGACAGCTCTTCCACTTGATTTTGATTCTGCACCTGTTGCATTCACAAAATCAGAAACAAACATGCCATTACATGGATAAAAATAAAGCTAAGGAATGTCTATAAATTGAATGTGCAAGTGATATTGGATACACAGGCAGGCGTGCTAATGCATGATGATTGTCCTAAAGCAACGCGATTGTATGCAACTATTGATGATCAAATTGCAAGGCATGTGTCAGTACAGTCCAGCAGGAAATATTTGCCACTTCAAATTACAATCAACAATTAATTAACAGTTTAGATCAAGGAAACAGTGAAACAAGGATTTCTTGCTACCAACTACCAAAGCAACAGAAATTCTGTATTTTGGCAACAGAGTTTAAGCATTCACAAAGAAGCCAATAAACTGGAAAAAAGTAAAAGGACTTCCATGCAAGTAGAATTTGAAATTAAAGAATTTCATATAAAAATTCAAAATTAGTTCATGGTGTTGCCTTGAGATTAAATAATTCAACAGCTCTCTTCAAAAAGTCTCAATTATGGAAGTTGATTGGTGACCCATGCTATCCCACTCAAAAAGAGCATATAATCGGCAGTCCTAGTTTGTCATTTATCACATTTAAGTTTGATAAAGAGAACCAGAAGGACCTGTCCCGAGCCTACACAATGGAGGGATGTAGATTGATGATGGCGCAAATGTATAAGAAAGCATGTCGGGGCATAGTTGTCATTCTTCATTGCAAACACATTAAGTGCTCTCGCCAGAATTAATCCTTGTAGAGATTGATGGTCTCAGAATAGGCATTCCTAAATGCCTCACCTAGAATGGGCCCCCCACCCCATGGATTGATACCTATGTTCAATACCCTGTTCTAGTTTGCTCATCAAGCATCAGCTATGGCCTTTGACATGCCAAGGGCCATTTGGATATATTTAATAAACAACTATGAGTTCAGTGCAACTGCAACTATCAAGACATTTAAAACATATCCAAACTGCTTACCGAACAAATTGAGAGATGTATGGAAGTAAATAGCAAAATCCAAGTAGGATAAAGCTAGTATGCGAAGATAAAATTGAAACTTCATGTAAACAGTAATGCTGGGGGAAAATGAAGACTTACTTCCAATGACGTTGAAGCAACCCAATCAGGAGGTGGCCAGAACATCTTGGAATAATCAGGAAAATTTCTTAAAGGTCCTATACAACCACTCTCCAATTCAAACACACCTATATCACGACCAAACAATGATCCATCATCTCCTTCCCCCCTCGAATAAAAGAAATCATCATTGAAAAAGATACAATTCCCTTTACACCCAGAAAGCTCAGAAGCCGATGCAGAAAACGTCAAATCATCACCTAAAAACAACACGCGATCTTCCAAATCCTTCACCTCAGTCCAACATTTCCCTTCTTCATTCAACTTAAAAACCTTAAACCAAACCGTCCTCTCACTCATACACTGAACAAGATCCTGCACAACATCATAACCGATACTCAACCCTTCATCAGAATCAATACTCAAATACATATCAACCAGCAACAAATCCCCCTTCGACTCAACCAAATACTTCTTATCCCCACCAAAAACCGGATTCCCAACTAAACCCAAATTCGCATCCATTGCAACTACCACAGTCCTCCCCGTATTATCCACAGCATAAAACCTCCCTTTATAAACAATAACATCATCAAAAGGCGATGGCATTTCATTAATAATAGTCCATCTCTTATCCCCACTCTTAAAGATGGCCAATTTTCCAGAAACATGAATAGTTAACAATACAAACTCGGTTTTGGAATTTAACCAAATCATCACAACTTTCTCCATATATAAATTACCAGCATCAGTAAAACTAGATGAATTCGGCTTATAATTAACATGATGCAAAACATATTCATGACCCAATTCACGAATTCTTAGATTCATTAAATCTAGAACACGAGGAAGATTAGTAGGCAAAGAAGTTGACCTGCACCGCGATAAAGGATCAAACAAGTGTTTTTTACCAGGCACATCTTCTTCGATTTTGACAAGCCAACCTTGTGTGTCTGTTTGGTTATGGGAATTCGGTAACCCAACAAGGAACACAGTTCGCTTGAACAGAGAAAACCCAAAAGAGGTGTGGGAGATACCGTCGTTAGGGAGGATCTTGAAGGAGTTTAAAGATAAACAGGGAGGTTCAGGGGGGATTGAGGATCGCCATGAATTGCAGACGGAACGGAAACGGAGGAGGTCAGTGGAGGTGTCTAGGCGTTTGGAGATTAGTTCCATGAGGTCTTTTGGTAGATGGGTCCATTCTGCCATGGTGGGATTTTCTCGAGCGAGAAAGTAAGAGAAAATTGGGGAGAAAGTGGGGTGGATGCCTTTTGAAGGACGTGTGTTTTGCTTATATAAAGCCCATCATGACAATTTTGTGCCTGATAGCCATATAAATTGAGTGTGTTTAATATATGGAGATTTAAAAAACAAATCTGTTGGATTTGTCATGAAATTATATATATATAATATATTTGCATTTCATTTTTTCCTTTTATTATTATTTGATAAAAGAAAAGAAAAACATCTCAATTCATTATACATATACTAAAAGGAAAGATATTTTACTGTAGAAATATTTGGTATTGTGTTAGTTGTTTTGATTGTAATTTGAAAAAAATTGTTTTATAAAAAAATATTTTTAGTTGAGATTAGTTTGAAAAATATATGTTTGGTTAAAATTGTGGTTGAAATTAAAATTGAACAAAAAATAGTTTAATGTGTTTGGTTAAAACAATGCTTTTCAAATTAAGGTTATAAAATAATATATATATATATATATATATATATACATACATACACATTGATGGTTTTTTAATTTAAATATTATAGATTTAACTACTGTTATTACATTATGAAATAATAATATTGATATCAAATATTTTTTATTATTCCATTATACTACGTGCAATTTCATCACGTACGAAATCTATCCAACAAGAACTATATTTTCCATGGTTTCTTAAGCGTGCAACAACATCAAGTAAAAATATTGTCAAGAATGAAATTGGGATTGCAATTAAATTCTGCAAATATTACGTCATCAAACGATCTCCTTCTAATTTTTCGAATAAAACACAATTAAAAATAAAAACTGACCTTTTTTTTTAACTGGGTCGGACTTGGCAAGAATAAAATTGAGATTGCAATCAAATTCTGTAAATGTTACGTCATCAAGCGATCTCCTTCTAATTTTTCAAATAAAACACAATTAAAAAAATAAAAATTGAATTTTTTAAATTACCGGCTCAATGCCTTTAGCGTTGGAGCGAATCCAGTCTAGCTGGAACAATAGAGAGTGACTCAATTGTTCACTTAAGTGAACAGTCGAGAGTGAAACTCTCCACTGCGTGGAGAAGCAGCAAAATATAGCTTTTGATAAACCTGCGACACAACCTTAATAAATGGTTGGTCCTATAAAAAAAAATTATGTTTCTTACTTAACCAAACAAGAAAAACTGTGGTTGTGAGTGAACCTCATTAGCAACCACAATATCAAACGATGCTGAAATTTTCTTTAATTTTTTTTTATTTTAGTGGTGTTGTACTGATGGAAAATATTTTTTAAGGTTATATAATAATAATAATAATAATAATAATAATGGGTGGAGTTTGGTTGTCTCAGCACTAAATCATTCATAATTAGTAGCAAAATGGGTCATCCAAACTTGAACTTATTAGTCTAAAATTACCTTGAACTCTAGAGCTTGATTATTCTAAATTTATTACAAGCATCCAATGGTTGGAACATTATGAGTCGTCTGAAAGTTCTTAGGTGTAAAAAAAACCATATATCATCATGCCTCTAATTATAAATCCGATCAAACATAAGACAATACAAACATATATTTTATGGAAGATAAATATAAACACATTAAAGACGTATTATTATTTCACAAGTAATTTTAATTTGGACAATTGAATGTGTTGCTCCTATATCAGATTTATCTTCACCGCTCCATAAAAAAACATTGGATTTGGTTCTATATTTGATGGTTGCTTCTGCGTTTGAAACAAAATATAAAAGTAAAATATTTAGTAAAATATAAAATATTATTTATTGTACGTGGGACTTATCATAATTCACATTTCAAATGTTGGTCAGCAGAAAGCAATATTAATTCACTTCTTCTTTCTTGCCATGAATTAATTTACTATGTTGTTCACTTTTAGAGGTGAACAGTGTCACGTGAATTAATTCACTTAGCATTGTTCACTTCAAGAAATTAACAACACTAGGTGAATTAATTCACCTAATACTGTTTACACAAACAGTGTTAGGTGAATTAATTCACTTGGCCTTGTTCACGTGAACCGTGTCTTCATTGTTCATTGGACCGTGCCCAACCAGGTAAAAGAAATCTTATTTTTTTTTAATTGTTTTTTACTTAAAAAACTAGTATTTAATATTATTCACTGACTCTGTATAAATTAGAAGGAGATCAAAATTTTTAATTTTGTTTGTGATGATATTTTACCTGATTTTGTTGCACGTTTAAAAAACCATGAAAACTATAGTCCTTATCGGATGAATTTTATACGTGATGAAATTGTAGATAAATTAATTGAACAATAAAAAATATTTGATATAAGTATGATTTATTTAATGATATAACAGTGATAATTAAATCTATAATATTTAAATTAAAAACCATCAATATTAATACATATCTTTTTTAGTTATTTTATAACCTCAATTTGAAAAGCATGTTTAACCAAATACATTAAACTATTTTTTATTCAATCTCAATTTCAACCACAATTTTAACTAAACATATATAAATACCTAACCAACATCATCCAAAAATACTTTTTATAAAATAACTTTTTTCAAGCCACAACTATAAAAAGCTACCACAATACCAAATACATGGCCCATGAAGACGCTCTTTTCTTTCTTTGTTTTTTTTCTAGATAAAAATTAAAGATTATGCCTCGGAGCATGATATTCTTGCAATCCCCTCTCCCACTACTACATTCATAGTTTTGAAACCTGGCCTGACCCAGCGGGTCTATCCGGGACTCGGTTGACCGAGGTTGGAACTGGGTCTGGTTGAAGAAAAGATAGGGGAAGAAAAAATTCGGTGCGATCTGGATGATCCAGTGACCCGGTCAAAAAACCGGTTGCAACTTGTTGACTTTTTTATTTTTACTAAAATGATATCGTTTTGATTTAAAAAAAATTTGACCTGGATAACCTAGTAATATGGTCAAAACCCGGTGACCCAGTCAAAACTGGAAAGCCGGACCTTGAACTGAACCGGGTCTAAAAACCATGCCTACAGCAACTTGGAGAGTGTCGAGGAATTTGCTGCTATGGATACGCTTTTTTCCCTTCCTGCACACAATAAAGTAGCTGTCACTGCATAAACTGAGATTGGGGTTCTTAGGAAAGCAAGGGTTTTGGCGAACATCAATGAATTGAATTGGCCGCTTTTATAATTTATCGTCCCTGGATTAATTGGGTTTGAATTTATTTCATGCCATATAAAATTAAAGATTTCAATGTACAGAGAAATCACATCTTAGATTTTAAAAAATTCTGAACTTTATTAGGTCAATCGTATTCTTCCTTCTCCTCAAAATATATAAAACTTGTACATGTAAGCAGTGGGGCATTCGTGGGTTTTTTAAGCCATCACAATCAGTCCTCCATAGCTACCTTGAGAGTAGTTAGGGTTTCTTCTTCTCTGCACACAAGTCAGAATCCACCATGGGTAATGAATGGATGCTTTTTCTCCTCTCTGGTTTCAATTTGTTGGATAAAGCACAAATTTGGCTCCCATTGATTCTGAAACCATGGTTTTTGACTTAGGGGTTCTTGAGAGAAGCATCTCTTCCTTTTATTTTATTATTATTATTTTTTTTTTGGTAACCCGGGGTGTCCAGGCCAGCTTACGCGCACCACGACTATTCCCCGGGCCCACTGAACATCCTGCAAGCCCAGCAGACAGGTAAGGCACCGCGGGGGTGATAGGCTGGTACTCTTGAGGATCGAACTCGGGACAGTCGCAAGGCAAGCTTTGCAGTTGACCACTGAGCTAGACCCTCAAGTGTATTTTTAATCATAAGAAAGAACGCTATGGTAAAAGTTACAATAGCTACGATTTCTGTTCATTTGTAATTTTAAATATGGAAATACTATAAGATGATGTCTCGAGCAGCTATATCCAGACCCTTGACGCAATAAATGTGTTACGAGCTTCATAATTGCTTCTATCCTAGTCTTTCAAATTTTGATCAATTAATTCTTATATTTATATTTATTTTTATATTCTAATTAATTCTTATATTCTTTGAATTATTATTCTATTTATCTTGGTGTTTTTTGAATTATTTTGGTGAAGTCCCCGTGTTTGCTCATGATCATTACCTGTGCTGCGAAAAGAAGAGCCAAAGTTGCAGTGCTGAAAAATATCTTGATAGTTGGGGCAGTGAAGCCGCCGGGGGAGTTCCGGCAAGGCGCATCTGTTGCCGTTTGAGACACGATTGTCGTTGGCCCTCCTCAGGAAGGGATTTCAGCAAGTGTCCTCCTGGGTAAAGCCATATAATGCAAGTTCAGAGGGTCATCCGTCTCAGAGTTCAAATCCCACATCGAGAAGACACAAAGTAGAGAAACAAATGGTGCCTATAAAATGAGAGCCGATTGGTAGATAAATTCATCTTTGCGCTTGGGGCAATGACGCAGCTAGTGAGGTTCTAACCGAGGCGCGTCAATTGCTGGTTGAAAACTATTTCCAAACCCCCTCTTAGGCACTGGGTTTGGCCCAGTGCCTTCGAGAATTTCTGGAAGGGCTCCCTTAGGGGTAAAGCCCTACAATTCTAGTCCAAATTTCGCTATTCATTCTTAGCAAAAGAGGTTATCTATTTGTTCTCCGTCAATTAAACCCGGTTTAGGGGTCTCCACCGAGCACCTCAATTATTTATGGTGGTTTATGATAGGAAAAAGATTTATTAATATTTATAATCGCTACTTTATTTAAACATTAATGGTTACAAATATCTGTTTGGGAATTATTTTTATTTGTTCTTAAAAATAATTTTTAAAAATAAAACTATTTTTTTTTAGAATCGCATCTTATCTTATTTTTTTTAATCAACGTGGCGACAACAAAAAAAAAAAACTGCTTTTTATTTCCCCAAAAATCACAATAGCTTTTGTTTCTAGGGCTGGAGAAGGGTTTCTAGGGTGGAGAAGGGTTTTTTCTAGGCAGTGACTGAGGCGTCTGTGGTGGTGGGGATGGATTGGGTTTGTGGTGTTCAGGTAGACGTGGTGGATGTGAATGTGACTCTGTTCTGGGTTCTATGGTTGTTCGTCAGTGCTTCGTTGATGGTATCTAGACGTGGTGGATTTCTTCAGCCGTGGCTGTAAATGAACTTTTTTCATAATTTGTGTGCCGGTATGGGTTGCTGGAAACTGCAACATCAACTCCCATTGGTGCCACTTGGCAGGACCATAAGCTTCTCCTCCCCAATCAACGGAGGAAGCAAAATTATTCATCTCAATCTTGAATGGACGAGAATCCCAATATTCAAGAACAGTTCGTTGTTCACTGATTAAAAATTACCAATCTCCAGTTTTCTTACCCTATAAAAATTGGAAAAAAATGTGAATTGAGAATATTGATCCTTAACTAACCGTGCATGTGGTTAATTTTTTAATTACAACCTATATTAATCCTTAATTACCCTGTATTTGGCAGATATTTGCAGTCCTGGTGGGGGTGGGTGCATAGGAAATTAATTAAAACCAATCATCACAGTCATATGAGACAACATGCACTGCACACAACCGTACCTCATGAATTGGATTGTCGAATTGTCTAGTGCTTCCGTCCCAAATGGCGGCAGAAGACCAAGGATATCTACGGACATGATTTAGGACCAGTCCGTTGATGATGCCAACCTCTCTACTCTCCTGTTACTCTTCAGTTATGTTATGTATCGTCCATCAGGTTTCTCCGCCGCGTAACTTTCCAAGATCTTCCTCTGAAAAGCTTCTTGAAACGATCATGTTGGATTTCTCGCCACAGTTGTAATAACATATTTTTAAGAGATTTGTTAATGTAATATCCATTTAAAAAATAAATCTTAATATAGGTTACGTTTTTATTTGAATTAGATAAAACTTTGACACCACCGAGTTTTTATTAACTCGAGAAAAAAAAAAAAAAAACTTTATTTTCGTTAACAGCCGCATCTTCTCAAGTTCGCTACACTCCAAATCTCCAATCCATCACACGCCTAGTCAATGAAAGCCATCATAACGGCACCAAATTCTCCATTCAGAGACAAACTTTCCACGTTTCTCATTTCCTATTCCCACATAGAAAAGCGCAATCTTTCTAAAGACCAAAGAGACACATAATCAATGGTCAGATAAACAAAGAACTCTGTAAAAATGGGGGTATCTTCTCTTATAGCAATACCATCACCACTTACTACTTCTATCTACCTCCCTGTGAAAAGCCCAAATCTTTACACTAAAAAACTTGGCAAAATGTCAAAAATTCAATGTTCTTTATCGGTTTCAAGCCAATCAAAGACAGCCCAGTTTGATTTAAAGACTTATTGGACAACCTTGATTGGAGAAATCAATCAGGAACTAGACCGAGCTGTTCCTATCCAGTATCCAGATAAGATTTATGAGGCCATGAGGTATTCTGTTCTTGCAAAAGGTGCTAAAAGAGCCCCTCCAGTTATGTGTGTTGCTGCTTGTGAACTCTTTGGTGGTAATCGCCTCGCCGCCTTCCCTACTGCTTGTGCTCTTGAAATGGTAACAAAAAAATTAAAGACCCCCCCCCAATCTTTGTATTTTGACTCCTTTTCTAGTATAGTTTTAAATCTGGTTTGGTTCTTGAGGTCCGATGCTGTTTAGTTAAGTATAATATTTGTTTTAGGAAAATAATCAAGAAAAGGATTGGATTTGCTACTGTTAGGTTCTTGATGATGACTGATTGGTATAATATGTAGTTCCTTTGATTGCGATCATTGATTTGATTTTGTTATATTTAGTTTTCGTGATGACTATTCTGCTTTTGATGTGATATAGCAAGAGTGAAGTTAAGTTTGGTGTTAGTTTTGTTTTCTAGATGGTCTTTTACAAGCTATTAGAGGAATCGTACTAAGAACTCCAATCTTTAGTTAGCAGGACTGATGATGTTATGATGTCCCATTATCTTGAGCAACTTCAAGTTTTTAGGTGTTGAATATTGGGTGTTTGATACAGATATCATTCGGTTTGTCGAATCGTTTTATTTAAAGAAGATTCAGGGTGGTGCTTTTAAGGTAGAAATATTTTAATTCCAGTTTGTCCTGCATAGCAGAATCAGAGAGTAAATTTTGAATTTTGCTTTCGACTGATGGTTCCAGTACCGAGGAATAATTATATTTATAGAAAGGAGAATGCTAATGCTTTTTAAGGCACTTGAAGTACTTTCATTATTTTGGAGGAAAAGGGAAAGAACAACTTCGCTGATATGAAGTCACCTTCCTAACAGTAATTGTATCCGTTATGGTCTTGTTTTGACAGGTTCATGCAGCTTCGTTGATCCATGACGACCTTCCCTGCATGGATGATGACCCATCACGACGAGGTCAACCATCAAACCACACAATTTATGGTGTTGATATGGCAATCCTTGCTGGGGATGCGCTCTTCCCTCTTGGCTTTAGCCATATTGTCTCCCAGACGCCTTCTGACCTTGTACCAGAGCCACGACTTCTCCGCGTGATTGCTGAGATTGCTCGTGCTGTGGGGTCCACAGGCATGGCTGCCGGGCAGTTCCTAGACCTTGAGGGCGGCCCTAATGCTGTTGAATTTGTTCAAGAGAAGAAATATGGTGAAATGGGTGAGTGCTCTGCAGTGTGTGGAGGATTGCTAGCTGGTGCTACGGATGATGAGATACGGAGATTGAGGAGATATGGAAGAGCTGTCGGTGTATTATATCAAGTCGTTGATGACATCTTGGAAGCAAAAACGATGAAGAGCAAGTTAGATGAGGAGGAGAAGAGAAAGAAAGGGAAGAGCTATGTTGCTGTATACGGGGTTGAGAAGGCTACAGAGGTGGCGGAGGAGCTGAGAGCCAAGGCTAAAAAGGAACTGGATGGCTTTGAGAAATACGGCGAGAGTGTAGTGCCACTCTACAGCTTCGTGGACTACGCTGCTGATAGAGGTTTCAGTTTTGGCGAGTCAATTTAATGATAGGGATCTGGCCCCATTGTTTTCGCTCTAGTCTTAGAATTAGGATACTGTTTATGGCCTGAACTGATGAAAAGATGATGGCTTGTTTGATGGCAAAACATGTGTCTTGGTCAGTGACAAACATGTTACACAGCAGGAAACAGGCATTTTAACTTGCAGAAGAGGGGAAGGTCTAGCTATAAATAAGTTCTTCGCTTTTGCAAATATTTCAATTCCAGTCCTTAAAATACTAAACACGTTCACAAGATGTGAGAGAAATCATGGCATCAAACAAATTTTTATGCTTAGGGTTGAAAAATCAAGAAAGGGACCTTTTACTTTCTTTTTTCTCTAATGTCTCTTAAGAATTTGTAAAAAGATAAAATGATTTTGTAGTCTTTCTTTCCTATAGAGTTTTTCATGCAAAAATATTTCATTTTTTCCATGGAAGGGGCTGGGCTTGTTCCTAACATCTAAATATGTTCCAACCCCAATTGAGAGTAAATAATAGTAATATATATATATAAAATAAAAATTAACAAAAATCCACAGGCTGCCTAAAAAATTCATGAGAATTAAGGTTTTAAGTCAATGATGATAACAATTATTAAAATAAAAAAGAATTGTGATAATTTTAACTTAGAGATTGATTTGAAACACTTAACAGAATTGAAGGATCGATTTACTCTTGACCCCAAATAAAATGAAGGAATAATTGAGGCTTCACAGTGTTCTGTTTCTATCATATCCCCTAATCCTCCACCATATCGGTTCAAAGCAAAGCCTTTGACAAAGATGGCTAGCCCTGAAGAAGAAGAGGAGGAGCAGGAGGAGAGCTTGGATCAGCTACCAGGAACAGTGCTTGCAACAATAATTTCAAAACTCGACGTGGCATCAATCTGCTCCGTTGCTTCCACCTGCAAGACCTTCAACGCTTGTGCTTCTCATATCCTCACTTTCATCCCCAGTTTTCACCTCCTTGTAAGCCAGTCTTTAAGACACGAAAAACCCACAAAAGATCTCATCTTTTTATGATCATTTGATTGATGGGTTTTCAATTATTTTTATTTTTATTTCTTGTTATAGGATATTGCGCCTTCAATTGATTTATTAAAGCCTTTAATGCCTCCCAATCCTTACCTTAAAAGCCTGAAGCTTGACTGCGCCCGACTTGATGATTCTGCCATTAATGTTTTCGTTCGGGATTCCTTGCATGAACTTTATTTACATAATTGCGCAAATTTTAGCGGGAAATTGCTTTCTGAGATTGGAGGAAAGTGCGCGGATTTAAGGTAAAAAGATGTTAGAAAAGTTCCTTTTTTTCCCCGACTGTGCGTGCATTGCTTGCCTGATAGGAACTGTATCTTTATTCGTGCGTGTAATGCAGACAACATGGTAAAATGTTAATTGAAATGCAATAGAAAATGAGGTTTTATGTAAATGTGTGTGTGTGTTTGGGAGTGAAATGCAGGCAGTCGTGGCTGACACTAGATGCTAGTAGTGATCAGATGATAATGAAATGCAAGAAAAACATGGGTTTTTTTTTTTTGTGTTTTTTGTGTTGTTGTTGTTTTGGGGTAGCTGAGTAATGTGTGGGATGGTGATATGTGATTATCTGGACGTGTTAGATTTATTGTGTTGTTATTGGTTTTGTATGTTTTTGAATTTTGGTTCAGGTATCTGTACTTGGGATCAGTGGCTGAAAAAAAGAGGGCGCCCTATTCATATATCTGATCTGGAGGAGTTACTCAGAGGTTGCACACAATTAGAAGTAAGGTTCAAGTGCAAATTCAAGTAATTAATGAAGATTAAAATGTATAGTAATTGAATGACAAAGAAATGTTTGGTGAGATTTTACACTGGGTTACTTAATCTTTAACACATTTATTGCTATTGGAGTTTAGTAATCGAATAGATTGGTGTTCGCCATTCCATTGCTGCATTTTATCTCTCTTGCAAGAAAGAAAATATTTACTTATTTCAGAAATCATTGTGATAAAATGTAATTGCTGATTTCCTCAGCTAGTTTTTAATATGGATGCAAATAAATGTAAAATCAGCTTCTCTTTATTTTTTGTTGGATTCTGCAAGAAGTATTAGGTTGGTGAATGTTTGCTTGATAATCAAAATCATAAAACTTAGATGATCAACCATGGTGAAGAAATCCTTGTTGATTTCAAAAAAGTTCACTTTTGTACTCCAACTGTAGTATTCATTTTCAACATCCAAACAGCCACCTAAATAGCCGGCTTTGGAGCATAAAATTTTCCTTCTATTTAGTACGATGGTGGGCTTAATTTTGCTATAGGAATATTTTTGGATTACTCTTTTGGCTATCCAAAAGCTTTCTCATAATCTTGAATATCTACTCTTTATTAGTTTTACATGCACTGTGCTTAAAGTTGCAAGCATACTTGGGCATATGATTAAAAAGGCGAGGATAAGTGAGTGTTTCTTTTTTGTCAAATTGAGGACAAGAATTTTAAAAAATGAAGAATATAGATTAAATTTTTGAACCTGTTGCTCATTGGTAGATTTTGTCAAGTCATTCTGCTATGGGCCTCTTGTCTTGTAGTTAAGAATTTGCCAAATTAATCATCTTGTTAATTTATTGGTGAATGCACTGTCCTGGTCTTGGGGACTACCTCGTGTTGACATTTATTGTGTTCTTGGAATTTAGTTGTGCTGGCAGTGAGACTATATTGGTTGACATGAATCTGGTCTAATAATTGAATGATAGGCTCTTTGTTCATGCACATCATTTAGCTCTTGCAATAACATGTACCTGAATTCTTTTGCATCTATGCGATGCATCTTTGTTCAAGATACTTTGTCAATGTTACGTATATTCACAATCAAGCATGACATTCAATGTCCTTTGGAACAATTATATTCTGTCTAATGTGTGTTTATTCTTTTGTAGGAACTGATTTTGATGTTTGATGTCCCATTATTTCTTCGTCATAAATTTGCTCAAGTATGGGCTTTGGCTTCAGAAAAACTCACTTCTCTTGAAATTGGGTGTGTTTCTTCAGTGATGGTGACTGAACTGCTTAGCCCAAGTTTGGGACATCATCGATCACCAAATCATGTTCGACCACCCATTCTGCCTGGCATTCATAAATTGTGCCTTTCTGTAGACTATATCACTGACACCATGGTTAGCACAATATCGAATGTTCTCATGTCCTTGACACATTTGGACCTTCGAGATGCCCCTCTCATAGAACCAACAAGTGCATATGATCTCACCAACTCTGGTCTTCAGCAGATTAATCAGCATGGAAAATTGAAACATCTCTCATTGGTTCGAAGCCAAGAATTCCTCATCACATATTTTAGACGTGTTAATGATCTGGGAATGCTGTTAATGGCTGACAACTGTGCAAACATGGAAAGTATTTGTCTTGGAGGCTTTTGTCGAGTTACAGATACAGGATTCAAAACAATCTTGCATTCATGCTCTAGTCTCTACAAGCTCAGGGTGTCTTATGGAACCCATTTAACTGATCTGGTCTTTCATGACATTTCTGCGACATCTTTGTCTTTAACTCATGTGAGCTTGAGATGGTGCAACCTTTTAACCAACCATGCAATAAAGAATTTGGTATCAAACATGCGCCTTAAAATTCTTGACTTGAGAGACTGCAAACACCTTGGGGATGGAGCCCTAAGATCTATCAGCACTCTTCCGGAGTTGAAGATTTTACTACTGGATGGCTCCGATATAAGTGATTTTGGATTGTCATACTTAAGAGGAGTTATAAATTCGTTAGTCTCTCTGTCTGTGAGAGGGTGTAAGAGACTTACAGATAAATGCATCTCTGCCTTATTTGAAGGCTCTTCTAGACTAGAGTTACAACAATTGGACCTATCAAATCTTCCTAATCTCTCGGATAATGGAGTTCTGACACTTGCAAAATGTAGGGTTCCAATTTCTGAACTTAGAATGCGACAGTGTCCACTCATTGGTGATGCATCAGTCATGGCACTAGCGTCAATGCAGGTTGACGAGAACAGATGGCATGGTTGTAGACTGCGGTTGTTGGATCTATACAACTGTGGCGGTATAACACAACTTTCATTCTGGTGGTTAAAGAAACCCTATTTTCCAAGGTTGAGATGGTTGGGAGTGACAGGAAGTGTAAGTCGGGATATTGTAGATGCTTTAGCTAGGAATAGACCATTCTTGCGTGTGGCATGCCATGCTGAGGAGCTGGGGTTCAACCAGTGGGATAACTCACATGGTTTTTACATGCATGACTACGATGAGGTGGATGAACTTGAACAACTTCTCGAAGAAGGTGAGTATATTGATGAGGAGATGATGGATGTTGATAACGATGCAGAACTCCTGTAGTATTTGCCATTGTGAAAATAGACGGGGAGAAGATGGATGCTGGTAATGATGCAGAACCATTGGAGTATTTTCTGATGTAAAATGCTCCGTGTGTTAGCATTCTCGTAATGTGACAGTCTGTTGATCTTGTAACTGACCTCAGAATCTTCGTACTTCAAGACAAAATTTGCTAAATATGCGTTGTTGATAATGTAAAGTGTATGATAAGTGGATCTTGATTGCGAATAGATTGCCTATGATTTGCCAATGGATTGAAGAACTATATAAAATAGCATGAGACAGTTTTTGTGCATTATTTTTCTTTATGTATAGCATGGCGGCGTTCTTGTGGTGTTGGCACCATTAATAAAGCTTGCTCGCATATGATGCCCTCAATTCTCTAGTGCCCCGCCCCTGAAACTGTCCTAAACCCAGCTCATAAAGTCAAGCGCCATGTTTTCCACTGGATGCGGCGGTTGATGCATATGATGCCGTAATTGTTTCTTCTTTATCAAATGTGCCCACCATCCTATCAATAACTAAGTAGTCATAGTTTGTGGAGTTGCTTGGTACAAGTAACAAATGGCAATCCAAGAACAAGGTAAACCAAAAATTGCTTTAAATGGATTTCGAGTACAAAATCAAAATACCAAGCCAATGAGATGGCTTTATCATATTAGAGTGTGTTTGTTTTTGAAATATTTTTTGTAGGTGGTTTTCAAAAAATAAGTTTTAAAAAAATATAGTTAGCTGTGGTAGTTGGATTTAAATACGTGTTTGGTAAAAATTATAGTTAAAATTTATGTGTAGCAAAAACATGTATAAAATGTTTTGATGTAAGTGGTTGCGGTTGTTTTTTTAAAGTGTTTTTTACTTGGAAATACATCAAAATAATATTTTTTTTATATATCAACACATCAAATGATATGAAAATAATATATATATATATATATATATATATATATATATATATATATATATCAATTTGAAGAAAAGGAAAAAAAATAAAAAAAAATTTAAAATTTTTTTAAAAGCGCTTTTGAGACGCAAAAACAAACAATATTTTATGAAATTCAATTAAAAAAACATGTAAAAACTGCTGCATAAAAACTATGTTTAAAACTTAATTTTTTAGTGGATCTCGGAGTACAAAATGCAGTTTGATTTGTTATTAAACACCTTGCTGCATTTGTTTCACCGCAAACGCAAAAGCGAGTGAAAAACAAACGCTGCCTAAGAGCACCTCTAATGAGAGATGCTATATTAAAGAGTCAAATTGATAAAATAACCTTTTGAGTGGTGTAAATATAGCCTTTTTGTTTATGTGCATTCCAATAATAAAAAACCATTTAGAAAAGTCAATTATATTTTTAATATATTTTATATTAAACTAATTTAATATAATATAATTATGATGTTATTAATTATATGAGTAATTTATAAAATTAAGAGATAAAAATGAAAATAGAAAAAATGTTTAAGTAAGTATATCTTTTGATTTTCAGCTAATTAAAGGTAAATTTGATGTTATTAATTAATTGGAGGACAATTGCTTCTTGATTTTCCAAACCATAGAAAAGCTGAGGCACAAGGTTTTTGAGATTTGTAGGTTTATTTTCTTTTTTTTGTTCTATTTTTTAAAGAGAGAAGCAAAGAGACGTTAGACAACACACACACTTTGTCTTGCTTTTGGTTGTTTGACAAAAAAGTGTATAAATAACATTTCAGAGCAAGACAAGACATTTTAGTGGTAGTTTTAAGATTAATTTCTTATTAATTTATAATTTATTTGAATTATATTAATTAAATAAATTTTCAATATATCTCTTTTGACGGTAGTTTGCAAAGGCAATATATTGTTGACTTTTTAAACTTATATTTGTATAAAAAAATATAAAAACTATAGAGCTGCCAGGACGATGGTATAGCCATCTAATCTAATCTACATAAATATTCGAACCGGCAAGCTTTATCTGAATCAAAGCTGGCCCATCAAAATGATTCCATGTACTCAGGGAGGTGTTTTCTAGTCCAAAAAAGGAAGGAAATTCTATGGTAAACTTTCCAACATCGTCTTGTTAAAGCTGCACTGTCCTAGTCAGAATTGCCCCCAACTCATTACCGACATCTCATGTTTATCTAACGTATCGTATGAGGTTGTTTTTTTTTTTAATATATATTATTAATATTATCAAAAATCATCTAAAAAATTCATTTTGATATTTTTTTCTTAAAACAAGAAAAATTTGACTTAAAAATGTTTCCGTTCTCCTGCATATATATTAATAACTAACCGAAACTGCATGCCTTCGTTGCGGTTTTCGGATAAAGATTAAATATTAATTTATTTAAACTCCACTAGAAACATGGATTCTGGGACTCGAAATCGCATATTCTTGCAAGTCTAGCGGCGACAGGTTGCCGCTTCGATGTCAAATCTGCTTTGCTAGTCTCACGAGACCTTTGGTGAAACCCAAAGGCCACTTTACCACTTCATCTGCTCCCACTTTCCACGTGCCGTCCAAGTCATTTCTTCGTGTTTATCTACCATGTCATGTCACTTTATTTTACCCGTTATTTCCTCTGCTAATGCGAATCGCGTGTCTGCTAGCTCAGGTCAACCACTCTATCTTCGCAATCATGGATTGACACGTGTCCCTAGATTTCTTTCTAAAAGATTGTCCTGGTCATGGTTTATTTTATTAATACCAAATCTATCTGGGCACGGCTTCTTAAATTATATTTATATTCAAATATAAATCTTTGTAATCTTGATTTAGGCGAGTTGTGTTTTAAGGCTTCATTTCGAGCTCTTGAATTATGTCTATATTAATTATTAATCACACCATCTGTAAGATTTATTAGTGATTTTGACTCTCAAGAACATTTATTTATAGCAGCAACACACCCACGATTTGCATGTGTATCTTGCAATTCGTGACTCTGGTTGATTATTATGTTAATTCCCCATTTTTTTTTATATTTTTTTTTTAGCATTACAAGCTAGCATCAACAGAGGAAAGAAAAGTGCTTTTTAAGTAACTTCATCTAACTGCTGGTTCCAAAAATCCACACCTCTCCCATGAATCTGATCATTACTTAGCAGCACCTTTCTTAGCTTTCTCCTTGGTCCATGTTTCCTTCGTGTTTCATGCATAATGCTTCGAGGGAGATTATGTTTCTTGATCAGAAAAAAAAAGATTAAGAAAACCAATCAACATGCAATTACTCTTAACCCCCTTGACAAGCCCTTGCTCCAAGCATTGAGGAGTGCCACCTCTTGGTTTTATTTTGGCTTTATCTTCGACATTCTTAGACAAACTGAAGTGGGTGGCGCCGCATCTCACACACCTCGTCTAGAAGTATTTTCGGATTGAGGTTGAACATGTTTTTTATTTTGTTAAAATTTATTTTTTCAGTATTTTTAATTATTTTAATATATTGATATTAAAAATAAAAAATAATTATTTTTAATAAAATTTCACAGTAAAAAAATTATATTTTAAAAATAATTACTACAATATTTCCAAAATTTTTTTCTTATATAAAAAAAATGAAAAACATAAACCAATCATTCACGGACATTATGCTATTTCCAAGGTGAGCTTTATCCAGAATCAGTGGGAGCCTTTGGATTTTAGCTTTTTCTTCGACATTCCTAGACAAAACTGAAGTGGGTTCCGCAACTTCAAGGAGTAGTTCTACACTGATATGGTAGTATTTGAAGTTGATTTTTTTTTTTTTTTGTTTAAATTTACATTTTTTATTTTTTAAATTTTTTAAAAATCATTTTGATATACCAATATTAAAAAAAATATTATTTTAATACCTTTAAAAAATAAAAAACTATTTCCACAAACCATCCCATCCCATCCCATCCATTCCCTATCTTATAAAAATCAAATATGGAAACAAAGACCAAACATTTATGGACATTACGGTATTTCCAAGGCGAGCTTATCCATAATAAGCGGGCGCCATTCAATTTGTTTTTTTTTAATCTTTGAGGGTGTTTGGGAGTGTGGTAGTGATTGCTTTTCAAATAACTTTTCATATCGAAAAGCATGCCAATAATGTACAAACTGCACAATTAAAAACGATCCAAAAAGTATATAAACTTGCACTTAATTTTAACAAAAAAAAAAAATTTAAATTTTTTTTAAAAAACCGATTTGGCCGCAAATGCCAAACGGGCATAGCTTAATGGGGGAGGAAATGGGGAAAGTTTCAATGCTTAAAATGGGAGGTGAGAAGTTGGCACCACGGATTCATAGGGATTAATTGAAAATGCAAATCTTTCTTGATAATAATAATAATAATAATAATAATTTAGCAATGTAAGAAATTAACGCTCTTCCACCATCTTTAAAATGGCACTCCCACCCCACCCTATCATCCTCATCAATCGTTCTCGATGAGCTTCTGATGATGATTGCCAGCAATCGGTAACAAGAGACTCTCTTCCTCGCGACATGATGATGCCATTTTTTGTCATAAACAAGCCAATATTATCCTTATCATCCAACCTTGAGTGCCCATTTCTTATGTTTAAGATATTATTCAATTAAAGTAACTTGGGCTTGTCTTCATATGAAACCAACATGGCATCTTCTTTTATTTTTTTTAAATATCCAAACAATATCTTTTAGTTGGTCGTATTCATGCATTAAGATTAAAACTCATATAATAAAATGAAATAATTCATAAAAAATATTGTTTTTTCTAAAATTCAAACCATTTTTAAAACTCATGCACTGCATTCAGTCCCAAAACATTCTGATTTAAATAGCATCAACGAATGGTTCCAAGTCAAAGATGGATTGAAAAAACAAAACAAAAAAAAACGTTGTAAAGATGCATAGAAGTTCGTGTAATGTACACACAGCATATAACTCTCCCCGCTAATATTTTATTTAGGCGAGGATAACGACGAGGGTTAATGAATTTACACCGTCTTTGATTCTTATGGAGTGCGCACTACGCCTCTAAACAACATACATATCTAGAGAGCAGCGGAAGGAAAGCCAAAAAACCCATTCAAAAAAAACTCACAGCGCAGCCTCTCTCTCTTCAGCACCCACTATGAATCCATAATATTAGATTAAGTAAACCTTAATCCTCTTCTTAACCCTCCCCTTAATCTCCTCTAAACCTACCTCCCTTTTTCTTTAAACGTAATAAGCGAAATAAATAAAAAAAATTCACAACTTCTCTCTCTGCATATTGCTTTATTTATTGTTTCTTTTTCTTTTTTTTTTGTTAAAATGGTGGTTATGGCGATGGAGACGGTGGTAGTGATGAGAGCTGCGGCAGCAGAGTGAACGAGAACGACGAACACGAACACGACATTGTCTGATTCGGTGTTACGAGGAAGGCAACAACAGCAAAGGATGCAGCGGAAACTTGAGGTTTACAATGAGATTCTTCGTCGTCTTAAAGAAATCTAATCACGAAGAAGCTAATCTACCTGGTTTTGATGATCAACTCTGGACTCACTTCAATCGCCTCCCTACCAGGTACGTGTGTGTGTGTGTATTAGATTCCGCACATGTACGTGCATCTATACGATATATGTGTATGTATGTGATTTGGTGTTGCCTCTTCGTTTACGGAAATGAAAATTTTGAGTTTTTTTTTTTCAATTTGAATTATTTATTTTTTTTGTATTTTTATTTTTATCGTCTGGAGGATAATTCTGATTTTGGTACCTTTTGTGGTGTAGATATGCGTTAGATGTGAATGTGGAGAGAGCAGAAGATGTGTTAACGCATAAGAGATTGCTGCGTTTGGCTCATGATCCTGCTAATCGACCGGCGATTGAAATTCGCCTTGTTCAGTAACGTATATTAACTGATTTGTTATGTTTTTTATATTACGGATGCTTCTTGATATTAATTTGTGAAGATTTTGATTATGAATAGAATTAGCGATTGATTAGGCTGTGGATTTTAAGACTACGCGAGGATTTTTGTTCATCATACAAGTTTTCGGCAGGTGTTTTTTAGGTTTTTGAAGGACCCTATCTTTTGTGGAGAATTTGGAGTTCGAAGTTTTGTGTTCATCAAAAATTGGTTTTTTGTTCCACATTGTTGATGTAGAAAGTAAATGTGATATAACTATAAATATACGAGTATAATACTGGTTTAGTTACTAGCTACGAGAGGAATCTTCTGTAAACATGTCTTCGAATGAGTTGCTGCATTTCTCACTGTGAGGCTGGTTAATTTGATCTGTTTGAGTTCAATAAACGCAGCTGAATTTCTGTCAAATGCAGATTACAAACCTCGTTTTGCATTTGCTATCTTCTTTTCTTGCATTGAGTCTTGTAAACTTTTTAATTTATCAAGTGCAATCAACTGCATTCTCCCACATGCAGGTTCATCCTACTTTCTGATGACAATTCTGCTGACTCTAGCCTTGATCAAGACTCTCCTAGTAAAGAAGCAGCTCAAAGAAAGAAGTATGCTGTTAAGATCATTATCTGTCCTAGAATCCTCTTAATCCATGCATATTGTTATTTTGACGACTCCAATCAATAAGTTTCATTAATATTGCTGGCTTTGTTATCTTGTTTTCAATTGTCAGCATGCATCCACCGCCAGCCTTCGGTTCATCACCTAATCTTGAAGCACTTGGCACTTGAAGCAAATAAATTTGATGATCAAGATGGTGATAATTCTGTGTGTTGCTGATTCAAAGTTCTTCAGGTAATTCTCTTCATTCAAAATGCTATTGTGGTAGAGTTAACTTTTGATTCCAATATAGGATCTATCTGGGGTTTTTTTCCCTTTTGTTAGTTCATTGTCTTTTAATCGACAGACTTGAGTAAAAATCAGAATTCAGATGAGTTTTTAATCCTTGAATATGGTAGGGCTCTCTTTGTATATGAGATCGTATATTTTGAAATGGCGATCAATCTGATTGAGCATGCCATTGATTATGCACTTTTTCTAAACATATATACATGCATGCAAATTCATATACATGATTTACTAGATTTGGGATGGTTGAAGTTTACACTACTTTTCTTGTTGGCAATGATGTAGGCCCATGCATGAAATTACTTTTTCAACTGATGACAAGCCAAAAACTCCTGAGTCAGGTAAGATAAGCGTGCTTGTTGAAGTATTTATTTATCAATCATTGTTTCAATTTGATGGGGAAAATCTTCGTTTATTCTGCTGCTTCTTTCAATTTGGAGGCTGTTTTGGTATTCAATTCGGAAGAAGTGCAAACAAATTTTAGGATTCGTTTTGAGCTTTATTCCACCAGCTGGCAGCATGCATTTTACTGGCTAGTCAAGTTGCATGAATAACTGACATTTTATGTTAGCAGGAAGTCTGTGATAGTGTTCTGATACTGCTAAAATAAACATTTAACCATTGGTTTAATGTATTTTTAGTTTATTGTGCTTCTAGTTATTTATGAGGTCATTGGTGTTTCGCGAATTTACAGCTGACTTCCTTACTTTTGCCGACATTGGGTTTGAACATCCCAAGAAGCGCACGCATTTTCGACAGTTGATGGCTACTCCTTAGATGTATTTGTTGTTGATGGTTGGCCATATGAGGTACTTGCCAAACACACCTTTTATTACATAAGGCTTCCATTAATCAGGAACATATTTGAAATACACAACGAACATGGATCGATTAACAGACTGTTTTCATAATTTTCAGGAAACGGAGCAGCTCAGAGAAGCGTTGGTAAAGGAAGTGTCCAAGATTGAAGGTAATTCCCTGATTATATGCCATAATCTCTTCACCGCATCAATTGACTAGAACCTATTCATGTTTTTTTCCTTGTGCGGGTTCATTCATTACGTCTTTGTTTCGATATGCATTCCAATTTACTTTGAATGTGTTTGCAGGATCAAGAGCAATTTAGGATCAATTACGATACTAATCATGTTGCAATACCCAATGACGGACTGATGTGTGGGAAATTGATTCCTAAATATTTTGAAGTTTGAGAACAAAGTTGCCTCTGGATCATATGGTGATCTGTAAGTTAACTGTCTTTTAGATATATACAACTTCTGTTGATGTTTGGTTTCTTATTCAACTGTTTTCATCCTATTTGCTTAGGTACAAAGGTACATACTGTAGTCAGGAAGTGGCTATCAAAATTCTCAAGCCTGAGCGAGTAAATTCAGACTTGCAGAAAGAATTCGCCCAAGAAGTTTACATTATGAGGTCTGCACAACGTCTTTCAGATACATAGTTTTTATACAACTCTAGGCTGTTTCTTGGGTTTGGTTTTTTTCCTTGTTTTTACATATTCTTTGAACTTGCAGGAAAGTTCGGCATAAAAATGTCGTACAATTTATCGGTGCATGCACCAAGCCTCCAAGTTTGTGCATTGTAACAGGTAAATGCCACAGAGTTTTTGAAACATTTGTTATGTTTATTTATTCCTCGTATGAATATCTTTCTTTTTTTCCCTTTAATTTTTCATCTCCCACTCAACATTTTGTATCTTAATTTTTCTTTTTCTTGGTAAATAGAATTCATGTACGGAGGAAGTGTGTATGACTACCTACACAAGCATAGGGGTGTTTTTAAGCTGCCAAATTTACTTAAAGTAGCGATAGATGTTTTCTAAAGGAATGGATTACTTGCACCAAAATAATATAATCCATAGGGATTTGAAGGCTGCAAATCTTCTCATGGATGAAAATGAAGTAAGATTCTTCTTTACCATATTTAATTTTTTCAGCAAGTGCTTTGTTTACTATTCGATTAGCTTCAGTGATGTTTTTTTACCTAGTCTTTTTCATCCTCCTCCACATCTTCTACTCTCATCATCATCACTGAGGAAGATAAATCAAATTCAACTGAAGCTTTGTACCGTATGTGTATCTATAAGAAACACCTGTTTCATTTCATTTCAGGTAGTCAAGGTTGCTGATTTTTGGTGTTGCCAGAGTGAAAGCTCAGACTGGAATTATGACTGCGGAAACTGGGACCTATAGATGGATGGCTCCTGAGGTGCGCCTTTGTTTTCATTACACCTTATTCTGAAAGTGTTCCCAGCTTTACCAATATCCTCCCCAGTACTAGTGTGCAAACTATCTTGACATTAATCTTAGTGTTTAATTTGCTTCTTGCTGTCACTGAGAGAGATCACTTGTTTACCATTGTTAAATAATCCATAGCTTTACCCTCCCCTCCCCCATGATTCTTGTTGACACTTGGATGCATCATTAGTTGTGCTGGTGGGAACCACCATGAATCTTCTAAATGGTTCATCTCGCCATTTTTCTTACAACTTTTATCTTGCATTGAAGGTCATTGAGCACAAGCCGTATGACCACAAGGCTGACGTATTTAGTTTTGGGATCGTGTTATGGGAGTTGTTAACTGGAAAGGTACTGCTGTTCATTTTGGTATAATATCCCCTCTTTTCAGTAAGTTTCTGATCTTGCAAATTGATCATTTTTGCATATTTTGTTTCCCAGATTCCATATGAATACTTAACCCCTTTACAAGCAGCTGTTGGAGTGGTTCAAAAGGTAAAAATCCTTTTCAACAAGCATTTTTTTTTGCCCTATTTCATATGATGAGTCCATGATTATAAGAATTTGTGTGGTGGTTTTCATTCACGTGGTTTCAGGGTCTACGGCCTACCATACCCAAGAATACTCAACCAAAAGCTTGCCGAACTGCTAGAAAAATGCTGGCAACAGGATCCAGCTCTAAGGCCTGACTTCTCGGAGATTATTGAGATCCTGCAACAAATAGCAAAAGAGGTAGTTAGCAATTCTGGTTTCTGCCACAAATGGCTTTATATATCCTATATGTTTCTGTACATGTTCATCACAAGCAATAAGACTTGCAAGTTTTATAGCAGGTTGGGGATTGTGGTGAATGGCGCAAGGAGAAATCGTCTGGCCGATTTCTATCTGTGCTCAGGAGGAAGTAAAGGGAAGTCTTGCAGATGCTCGTAACCTGAACAACAAGCTAATCAAACCAGCCATTTTCCATCCTTCTCATTACCATTACTATACACTATTATCTTACCTATATACGTAAGCTGTAGAGAGTTGCAATCTTTTGGCGCGCCTTTCAAATGAGATATCAATGTCTGCGCGACAATCATGTAATTTATATGATTTGAGCCATACTTTATTGGTTCTAACCGATTTTGTTTTTGTTTTTTTTTTTATCGTGTTAATGTCCTAGAAATACATCATTCAATGATTGATTTTTAGATAGCCCCATATCTACTTCCAATATTTCTAGATAAATGCTTCCAAATTCAAACCACAGTGCAGCCCCTTAGCATAGAATAAAAGTACATGATCAGGTGCGTGAGTCCACCATCGCCTCTCAGTGTTTGAAGGAGAAATAGAAGTGGAAGTCAATGGTACCAGTCTGGGACCTAGTTCATAATTGTCTTCCTGACGTTTCCTGGCATCAACAAGCAATGAGGCTAGTAATTGAAGACCATAGCAGCAGCACCTACAACCTTTTCAGGCATGGGAAGGAGACTTTGCTGCAACTCTGCAATGGCACCATCTGATCGCCTAGTACTCCACAGAAGCTTGGCCTTTTCCATGTGAACACTTGGTGCAGCCGAGGCCTGGGCTTTCGAGAATTGCTCGGTTTGCTGTCTCATAGTGACGAGCCAAGCGACAAAGCCTTGCATACTGAAGCCAGCAGATCCCAACATGGGCACCGAGACAGAATGGAATTTTTTTGACCAAGAAAGAATCATCAACAAGAAGAGTGTGGAAGTCCTCCAATTCACGTAGTAAGTGAAGTTTCACGATAAACGGGTAAGCCCGCACGTAAGAATCCATGCCAGCAGCAGCAAGAGGAGCAATCAGAGCTTCTTTGGATAGTGCAATCTTCTCAGCAACTGAGAACTGATCCTTCTTCATCATAGACTGGAGAATCTTTGCAACATCCATGTCAAAGGAAGCATTACTTTCAGAACCACTACAAAGTAGACCATCATGATCAGCCCCGCTGATGTACTCATCCATCAAGTCCCACCTGCCCAGCCACCATGCTGCTTGCACACCTTGCATGCACCAATGTTTTCTTGTATTGTGGAACCCTAGAAATTAACCATCCACATGAGTGACCATAGCCTGAAGGTGGCACATGTTCAGCAAACAGTTAAGCCTGACACCTGAAGGAGGCCCTGGCAAGTGTTTAGCTTTGGAATTGCAGTTAAGAGTTCTGAAACATACTTACACTGTACAAGGAGTTGATCCTGATCTGTCGAAGAAATTGAAACTTGACCCTTGGATTTGGATGCTTGTTTCTTTGATGACAAACAGCATTCAGAAGTAAATATGGCAGCATATGAATTGCTAGATGCATATCATGCCGCACGAGAGCTCTACAAGCATTAAATATACTTGCACGAGATCCGGTTGCATGTGCAGTAAGTTTCTTTATCCAATAGAATATCCATCTTCTGAATGACATAGAAGGCCGGTAAATTGGCCCGACTGAGGCTGAGTCGGCCACATTTGGAAGCTGAAATCCTCTGAGTAAGGCTGTGATCAATGAGCTCAAAATGTCCATATCAGCAGCAACTTCACCAGTGATCAGAGATGTAATATCTCCCCTTCTCAGATTCAGTAACTTGCTTAACTCACACACCACCATATACCTAACATTCAAGTTCTCATGGTTAAGACCATCAACAACATCTCGCAGTTGATCCTTTAAAGTCATTGACCCACGTGCTTCTTGAATAGCTTTGTTCACTTTCATTAGCTCAGAAATACTAGGTAATAGAGGAAATTCATGAATATGCTGCTTCAGGATAGCACTGTTCTTTAACACAAGTTCTTCCAAAATGTTCACTGCTTTGTTCAAATGTGTAGAAGGATTTTCTTTGTATCTCTCCAAGAAGGGAATAAGGGCAGCAAAAACTTGAGAAATGACATGTTTAGTGCTAGATGGTGACTTGTTTGCCAGTTGCTCTATGAAAAAGTGCAAGACAGATAGGCCCTCGTTTTGCAGTGATTCTTTATCAATAGCATGCATAAGAAGGACCATTAATTTTGGCACATAAGTACCAAGCTGTGATCCCATCATTTCAATTAGCATTTTAATACGTCGCAAAGCTTGTTTCTGCAGCGAAAGATCCTCTGCCTGAAGAATTTTTCTATCAATGCCATTAAGGAGACCAACAAAATGATTCCTCAGAAAGCCTGGTAGATCTTCACCACCTCTCAGAACTCTGGCAATTTCTTTTATCATGTCAGGCACTCTTGATAACCTGCATAGGCAAACAAAAATATGATGATGGGCAGATGACAAATCACCCATTTTGCACCATCATACAATCATCAGTTGATTGCAAATAAATTAAAAGCATTACGAAAAGCAAATCTCAATGTAGGTAATATCTCAGCAAGAGGTGTAAGAACTTGATTCCCTAAATTGAAAGTTTGGCATGAGGACATTACTTAGATATGTCTCATTAAGGCAGTCTTTAATAAGAGTAGCCCAGGGACATGAGAGACAATCCTATCATCCCATATTTTTGTAATTATTAACCACTTTCAGGCCACTAACTTGCGAAAGCTTGCTTGTCAGCCTCAGACATTTATACAGCACTTTTGTACTCCAACTGTAGTATTCGTTTTCAACATCCAAACAGCCACCTAAATAGCCGGTTTTGGAGCATAAAATTTACCTGCTATTTAGTACGATGGTGGGCTTAATTTTGCTATAGTAATATTTTTGGATTACTCTTTTGGCTATCCAAAAGCTTTTTCATAATCTTGAATATCTGTTCTCTGTTAGTTTTACATGGACGGTGCTGAAAGTTGCAAGCATGTTAAGGTTGTGTTTGTTTTTTAGAAAATAGTTTCTGAAAAATTACTTTTTAAATTTTTCCGTGTTTGATTACCATTAAAAAAATCAATAAAAAAAAACACTTTACTCGTGTTAATATTTATTGTATTCTTGATATTTAGTTGTGCTGATGGTGTTAGCATTTCCACAACCCAGAAATAAACAAACTGTACATATTTATTTTTCTATTGTAAAGATAAACTTATAATGTAATAATTAATTCCTAATAGGAAAGAAAGCCTGAAATCCTATCTGTGTAAGAAATCCTGTTTCTATAAATACATATAGAGATACAGAGATCAACAATATACTTCCAGCAGATTCAATTCTCTTTGTCTCTTAAGTTTAACAGCTGGCAGTGAGAGTATATTGGTTGACATGAATCTGGTCTAATAATTGAACGATAGGCTCTTTGTTCTTGCACATCATTTAGCTCTTGCAATAACATGTACCTGAATTCTCTTGCATCTATGCGATGTGTCTTTGTTCAAGATACTTTGTCAATGTTACGTATATTCACAATCAAGAATGACATTCAAATGTTCTTTGGAACAAATATATTCTGTCTAATATGTGTTTATTCTTTTGTAGGAACTGATTTTGATGTTTGATGTCCCATTATTTCTTCGTCATAAGTTTGCTCAAGTATGGGTTTTGGCTTCAGAAAAACTCACTTCTCTTGAGATTGGGTGTGTTCTTCAGTGATGGTGACTGAACTGCTTAGCCCAAGTTTGGGACATCATCGATCACCAAATCATGTTCGACCACCCATTCTGCCAGGCATTCAGAAATTGTGCCTTTCTGTAGACTTTATTACTGACACCATGGTTGGCACAACATCGAATGTTCTCATGTCCTTGACACATTTGGACCTTCGAGATGCCCCTCTCATAGAACCAACAAGTGCATATGATCTCACCAACTCTGGTCTTCAGCAGATTAATCAGCATGGAAAATTGAAACATCTCTCATTGGTTCGAAGCCAAGAATTCCTCATCACATATTTTAGACGTGTTAATGATCTGGGAATGCTGTTAATGGCTGACAAGTGTGCGAACATGGAAAGTATTTGTCTTGGAGGCTTTTGTCGAGTTACAGATACAGGATTCAAAACAATCTTGCATTCATGCTCTAGTCTCTACAAGCTCAGGGTGTCTTAAGGAACCCATTTAACTGATCTGGTCTTTCATGACATTTCTGCGACATCTCTGTCTTTAACTCATGTGAGCTTGAGATGGTGCAACCTTTTAACCAGATACAGGATTGTCATACTTAAGAGGAGTTATAAATTCGTTAGTTTCTGGTAAATATGCTAACCTAGTCAAGAACCGTTTACTAAAAAAATCAATCTGAGAAAGAATTCAATCAGCATATTAAAAGAGTTCGGAGAATATCCTCATTTCTTCACAACCCAGATTATTAAAAAAAGAGAAAGTTTGACTTGAAATGTTTCCGTTCTCCTGCAGATATTAATAACTAACCGAAACTGCATGCCTTCGTTTATTTAAACATGGATTCTTGGACTCGGAATCGCATATTCTTGCAAGTCTAGCGGCGACAGGTTGCCACTTCGATGTCAAATCTCCTTCGCTAATCTCACGAGACCTTTGGTGAAACCCAAAGGCCACTTTACCACTCCATCCACTCCCATCTTTCCACGTGCCGTCCAAGTCATTTCCTCTTGTTTATCTACCATGTCATGTCACTTTATTTTACCCGTTTATTCCTCTGCTAAAGCGAAACGCGTGTCTGCTAGCTCAGGTCAGCTAATCTATCTCTCTATCCTGGATTGACACGTGGCCCTAGATTTCTTTCTAAAAGATTGTCCTGGTCATGGTTTATTTTATCAACCAAATCTAACCGGGCACGCTTCTGATATAAATATAAATCAATCTAATTTTTTTACTTGTATTAATAATATGGGTGTCCGAAATAATTCAATTAATTTCATGAGTCTAAGAAACTCGAATCCATAATTATTAGAAAACAAATAATTTATTAAATTATCTTCCGATTTAAATTTATCTAATCTTGATTAGGCGAGTTATGTTTTAAAGCTTCATTTAAAGCTCTTGAATTGTTTCCATATTAATTCATTAATCCACTCTATCAGTAAATTTATTAGTGATTTTTGACTCTCAAGAACATTTATTTATAGCAACATCAACACACCCACGATTTGCATGTGTATCTTGCAATTCGTGACTGTGGTTGATTTTCCACATCTGATACCGTTAACATGGAGCACCATGTGATGATAGCGTGCATCATGCTCGACGAGCAAGACATTGTAGCACACAAGATTATTATAAGGTAATATACCTTGCGAAACATTGTTTTTTTAGCACACATAGCTGTTAATTAAGAAATATCTAATTAAAAAAGTTTTTTTATTTTTTTTGCTTCGTTGTCATCTTCTTTTTTCGTGCTATCAACATGGTTGAAATAACATAAAATTAATAGGAAAGGAAACTTTATTTGTTTAATTATTATGTTAATTCCCCATTTTTTCTTCTCTTTTTTTTTTTTCCCACTTTACAAGCTAGCATCCACAGAGGAAAGAACAGTGCTTTTAAGTAACTTCATCCAACTGCTGGTCCAAAATCCACACCTCTCCCATGAATCTCATTACTCACCAGCAACTTCTTAGCTTTCTCCTTGGTCCATGTTCCTCGTGTTTCATGGCAAACGAGATGGTTCCAAGTCAAAAGGATGGATTGAAAAAACAAAACCAAAAAAAAACGTTGTAAAGATGCATGGAAGTTCATGTAATGTACACACAGCATATAACTGTTTCCGCTAATATTTTATAATTTAGGGGAGGATAACGAGCGAGGGTACGAATTTACACGAAAAAACCAAAAAAAAAATCACAAGGCAGCCTCTCTCTCTTTCGGCACCAACTATAATATTAAATTAATTAAACCTTAATCCTCTCTTAACCCTCCCCTTAATCTCCTCTTAAACCTACCTCCCTTTTTCCTTAACGTAAGAAGCGAAATAAATAAATAAAATTCGCAACTTCTCTCTCTGCATTTTGCTTTATTTATTGTTTTTTTTTGGTAGTGATGAGAGCTGAGGCAGCAGAGTGAATGAGAACACGAACACGACATTGTCTGATTCGGTGTTACAAGGAAGGCAACAACAACAAAGGATGCAGCAGAAACATGAGGTTTATAATGAGATTCTTCGTCGTCTTAAGGAATCTAATCACGAAGAAGCTAATCTACCTGGTTTTGATGATCAACTCTGGACTCACTTCAATAGCCTCCCTACCAGGTACGTGTGCGTGCGCGCGTGTGTGTGTGTTTGTTTCCGCACATGTACGTGTATCTATACGATATATGTGTATGTAGGTGACTTGGTGTTGCCCCTTCGTTACGTACGGAAATGAAAATTTTGTGTGTGTGTAAGTTCCCGCACGTGTACGTGGATCTATACGATATATGTGTATGTATGTGACTTGGTGTTGCCTCTTCGTTACGTACGGAAATGAAAATTTTGAGTTTTTTTTTTAATTTGAATTATTAGTTTTTTCTTTGTCTTTTTATTTTTATCTTTTGGAGGATAATTCTGATTTTGGTACCTTTTGTGGTGTAGATATGCGTTAGATGTGAATGTGGAGAGAGCAGAAGATGTGTTAACGCATAAGAGATTGCTGCGTTTGGCTCACGATCCTGCTAATCGACCGGCGATTGAAATTCGCCTTGTTCAGGTAACGTATATTTATTGATTTGTTATGTCTTTTATATTACCGATGCTTCTTGATATTAATTTTTGAAGATTTGATTATGAATAGAATTTGCGATTGATTAGGCTGTAGATTTTAAGACTACGCGAGGATTTGTTCATGATACAAGTTTTCGGGTGTTTTTAGGTTTTGAAGGATCCTATCTTTTGTGGAGAATTTGGAGTTCGAAGTTTTGTGTTTTTCAGTTCATCAAAATTGATTTTTCGTTCCACATTGTTGATGTAGAAGTAAATGTGATATAACTATAAATATACGAGTATAATACTGGTTTAGTTGCTAGCTACGACAGTAATCTTCTGTAAACATGTCTTCGAATGATCAGTGCTGCATTTCACACTGTGATGAGGCTGGTTTGATCTGTTTGAGTTCAATAAACGCAGCTGAATTTCTGTTCAAATGGGATTACAAACCTCGTTTGCATTTGCTTTCTTTTTCTTGCATTGAATCTTGTAAACTTTTTAATTTATCAAGTGCAATCAACTGCATCTCCCACATGCAGGTTCATCCTACTTCTGATGACAATTTTGCTGACTCTAGCCTTCAAGACTCTCCTAGTAAAGAAGCAGCTCAAAGAAAGAAGTATGCTGTTGAGATCATTATCCGTTCTAGAATCCTCTTAATCCATGCATATTGTGATTTTGACGACTCCAATCAATAAGTTTCATTAATATTGCTTAAATTTTTATCTTGTTTTAAATTGTCAGCATCCATCCACCGCCAGCCTTCGGTTCATCACCTAATCTTGAAGCACTGGCACTTGAAGCAAATAAATTTGAGGATCAAGATGGTTATAATTCTGTGTGTGCTGATTCAAAGTTCTTCAGGTAATTCTCTCACTCAAAAAGCTATTGCGGTAGAGTTAACTTGATTCCAGTAAGGATCTATCTGGTGTTTTTGCCCTTTCACCTTTTATTTTGAAAAGTCTTAACAAAGATCAGTTTTATATTAATCATTGTCTTTAATCGACAGACTTGAGTAAAAATCAGAATTCAGATTAGTTTTTAATCCTTGAATATGCTAGAGTAATGGGCTCTCTTTGTATATGAGATCCTATATTTGAAATGGCGCTCAATCTGATTGAGCTTGCCATTGATTATGCACTTTTCTAAACATATATACATGCATGCAAATATTCATATACATGATTTACTAGATTTGGATGGTGAAGTTTACACTATTTTTCTTATTGGCAATGATGTAGGCCCACGCATGAAATTACTTTTTCAACTGATGACAAGCCAAAACTCCTGAGTCAGGTAAGATAAGCGTGCTTATTGAAGTAAGCCAAGCTCATTTTATTTCTCAATCATTGTTTCAATTTGCTGGGGAAAATCTTCGTTTATTCTGCTGCTTCTTGCAATTTGGAGGCTGTTTTGGTATTCAATTTGGAAGAAGTGCAAACAAATTTTAGGATTCGTTTTGAGCTATATTCCACCAGCAGGTAGCATGCATTTTATGAGGTCATTGATGTTTTGTGAATTTACAGCTGACTTCCTTACTTGCGGACATTGGGTTGAACATCCAAGAAGCGCACGCATTTTCGACAGTTGATGGCTACTCCTTGGATGTATTTGTTGTTGATGGTTGGCCATATGAGGTACTTGCCAAACACACCTTTTATTACATAAGGCTTACATTAATCAGGAACATATTTGAAACACACAACGAACTTGATCGATTAACAGACTGTTCATAATTTTCAGGAAACGGAGCAGCTCAGAGAAGCGTTGGGAAAGGAAGTTTCCAAGATTGAGGTAATTCCCTGATTTAATTTGTAGTGAGCGCAAGTGTCTTCTTATGGAGTTTGCAGCATATAATAAATTAATCTGGGTTTCTCTCACTCACAATGCTCACTGTTGAATGTGGTGTTCTACAAGAGTTTTTATGAATTTATTTGTACTTGAATTGATTATATTTCCAGTCTCTTGATTTTCTTGTTTCTTGTTTAGTGGAGATGTCAAAATATTATTTGATGAGGATCAGTCAAGCTTTGCATGACCCTGCAAGCAGAATATTCTCTTCTAACCAATGGTCTATTTGCTAAAATGGTCCTCTCAAATTGAAGTTAATTATATCTAAAGCCAGTGAATTGGGCGGGATGCAATGAAATGTTTTATAAATTGCTTTCCAATATTTGATGTAATTTCCTTCATCCAGTTTCAGATCATTTTACCATTTGGTTATTTTATGGGGTTCAAATGTATTTTTTATCTTCATCATTTTAAAATTGTTTCATCTATTTCTTCCACGAGCAACCTCCTCAAATTAGATGATATGCCTTGTATATGACAGGATAACGCTACTAGCAATGTTTTGAATATGGTAGAACACATGTAACTGAATTTACTTCTGGAGAATAATTCACCATAGGTTGCTGATGAGTACCGTTTTGAAGTTCTCAGATTTTTCTTCTGCTTATTCTTTAGTTTTCCAATGCAATAAGATATTTGATAATGTCTAGTTTATGCCATAATCTCTTCACCGCATCAATTTACTAGAACCTATTCATGTTTTTCCTTGTGTTGTTTCATTCATTATGTCTTGTTTCGATATGCATTCCAATTTACTTTGAATGTGTTTGCAGGATCAAGAGCAATTTAGGATCAAATACGATACTAATCATGTTGCAATACCCAATGACGGGACTGATGTGTGGGAAATTGATCCTAAATATTTGAAGTTTGAGAACCAAGTTGCCTCTGGATCATATGGTGATCTGTAAGCTAACTGTCTTTTAGATACAACTTCTGTTGATGTATGGTTTCTTATTCAACTGTTTCATCCTGTTTGCTTAGGTACAAAGGTACATACTGTAGTCAGGAAGTGGCTATCAAAATTCTCAAGCCTGAGCGAGTAAATTCAGACTTGCAGAAAGAATTCGCCCAAGAAGTTTACATTATGAGGTCTGACACAGCGTCTTCAGATACATAGTTTTTCTACAACTCTAGGCTGTTTCTTGGGTTTGGTTTTTTCCTTGTTTTTACGTATTCTTTGAACTTGCAGGAAAGTTCGGCATAAAAATGTCGTACAATTTATCGGTGCATGCACCAAGCCTCCAAGTTTGTGCATTGTAACAGGTAAATGCCACTGAGTTTTGAAACATTTGTTATGTTTATTTATTCCTCGTATGAATATCTTTCTTTTTTTCCCTTTAATTTTTCATCTCCCACTCAACATTTTGTATCTTAATTTTTCTTTTCTTGGTAAATAGAATTCATGTACGGAGGAAGTGTGTATGACTACCTACACAAGCATAGGGGTGTTTTTAAGCTGCCAAATTTACTTAAAGTAGCAATAGATGTTTCTAAAGGAATGGATTACTTGCACCAAAATAATATAATCCATAGGGATTTGAAGGCTGCAAATCTTCTCATGGATGAAAATGAAGTAAGATTCTTCTTTACCATATTTAATTTTTTCAGCAAGTGCTTTGTTTACTATTCGATTAGCTTCAGTGATGTTTTTTACCTAGTCTTTTTCATCCTCCTCCACATCTTCTACTCTCATCATCATCACTGAGGAAGATAAATCAAATTCAACTGAAGCTTTGTACCGTATGTGTATCTATAAGAAACACCTGTTCATTTCATTTCAGGTAGTCAAGGTTGCTGATTTTGGTGTTGCCAGAGTGAAAGCTCAGACTGGAATTATGACTGCGGAAACTGGGACCTATAGATGGATGGCTCCTGAGGTGCGCCTTTGTTTTCATTACACCTTATTCTGAAAGTGTTCCCAGCTTTACCAATATCCTCCCCAGTACTAGTGTGCAAACTATCTTGACATTAATCTTAGTGTTTAATTTGCTTCTTGCTGTCACTGAGAGAGATCACTTGTTTACCATTGTTAAATAATCCATAGCTTTACCCTCCCCTCCCCCATGATTCTTGTTGACACTTGGATGCATCATTAGTTGTGCTGGTGGGAACCACCATGAATCTTCTAAATGGTTCATCTCGCCATTTTCTTACAACTTTTATCTTGCATTGAAGGTCATTGAGCACAAGCCGTATGACCACAAGGCTGACGTATTTAGTTTTGGGATCGTGTTATGGGAGTTGTTAACTGGAAAGGTACTGCTGTTCATTTTGGTATAATATCCCCTCTTTTCAGTAAGTTTCTGATCTTGCAAATTGATCATTTTTGCATATTTTGTTTCCCAGATTCCATATGAATACTTAACCCCTTTACAAGCAGCTGTTGGAGTGGTTCAAAAGGTAAAAATCCTTTTCAACAAGCATTTTTTTGCCCTATTTCATATGATGAGTCCATGATTATAAGAATTTGTGTGGTGGTTTTCATTCACGTGGTTTCAGGGTCTACGGCCTACCATACCAAAGAATACTCAACCAAAGCTTGCCGAACTGCTAGAAAAATGCTGGCAACAGGATCCAGCTCTAAGGCCTGACTTCTCGGAGATTATTGAGATCCTGCAACAAATAGCAAAAGAGGTAGTTAGCAATTCTGCAGGTTTCTGCTACAAATGGCTTTATAGCTCATATATGTTTCTGTACATGTTCATCACAAGCAATAAGACTTGCAAGTTATTATAGCAGGTTGGGGATTATGGTGAATGGCGCAAGGAGAAATCGTCTGGCCGATTTCTATCTGTGCTCAGGAGGAAGTAAAGGGAAGTCTTGCGGATGCTCGTAACCTGAACAACAAGCTAATCGAACCAGCCATTTTCCATCCTTCTCATTACCATTACTGTACACTATTATCTTACCTATATACTTAAGCTGTAGAGAGTTGCAATCTTTTGGCGCGCCTTTCAAATGAGATATCAATGCCTGCGCGACAATCATGTAACTCTAGCAGCTCCTCGTTTCAAAAACTTGGGGAAAGAGAGAAGAAAAGGAGGGGGAGAAAATGTGGTTTTGTTTGTAAAATAGACTTTTGATCTCGGGGGCTGTAACCTGGAACGTGTTATAATAGAGAGCTTATTTCTGCTTTTACTGTTGATGTTCCCTTGTGTTGCGTTGAGTTAAAGAGTGTTTTTCTTTCTTTCTTTTTGGTGTTGGAATTTTAAATAGGAGGGAAAATGCCACCATCTTGAAAACAAGATTGGTGAAAAGTGTCATTTTTTATTTTCAGAGATTTTAAATTCGAATATCTTCTTTGTAATTAAAAGAAAATAATTTTGTTGATTTAGAATGACAAATGATTGTGTAATTTATATATGATTTGAGAAAATAATTCGAATATCTTCCAATATTTCTAGATATTTCTTCTTTTTCTTTTTTCTATTGAAATATTTATTTTAAAGCTTTTGATTCCATTTATACTTTATTAGTGATTGGATAATTAGATCGAAAGACCCAAATTTACAATTTGGTTGGGCCTTATGTTTCTAATCGTGATTGAGCCTTTTAGTAAAATCCGACCCATTACAATCTTTTCAAAAAGCCCACAATAACTCCAGCCTTCACAGTTGACAGTACACACAAAAAATAAAAACCCTTTCAACGTTCAAGCTCCTCCAAACCTCCGTACCTCCCAGTTTTTGTAAGTTCCAGTTCTAACTTCTAACTATGGACACGCAAGTGTGGTGTCACCAAAAGATAAACAACCTCGCTCGCACCATGGAACCAACACCACATCAGCCACCGTCAACAACCACTATCTTATTTTTCACAGCCGCCACCACCACTGGATTTATCAACCAAATGTTTAGCAGCAACTAGCAAAGAAGTCCAGCGCTTCTTCTCTGCAGGAGCCCCCACCATCACCAAGGGAGCGACTTCAGCTACTAGCCGTTTGATCAAGAAATTTGTAGCATCATCACCGGACTTGATGCACTCTCTCATCTTCTTTCTCCTGACTTCACTCACCCTCTCCCACTCTTCCTGTAAGTAATAACCCACTTATAGTTAAGTGATTCCAGCAGAGAGCACAGTGGTTTGTGGAGCAGTGTTAAGAGGAAATCTCCAGTTAAATCAAATCTATAGTTAACGAGATAATGGCTCAAACGAGAACAGTTAGCTGAAGGAAAGATGTCAAGGAATGGCGACGTTAGCAGATGGATGAGCAAGTTCACCATCTACTAATCACAAGTTTCTCTTGGATTTTTACGTCATTAGAGATTTCCTTTATCCCCGCCTCTTGTTTACATATACCAAGAAAATATACATGGAACTGCAGAACCATGACGTCATCAGACAAGAACCGGAAAGCAGCTACATAGAAAGTAAAAAACTTGGGCGTCTTGAAGCGCAGCAACATACAACAGTATGTTATCAATAAGGAGGGGAGATTGGCCATCGGTTTCTTCTATACGCAAAGTGGGCAGTCATGTCTGCTGCTCAAAGGAAAGAGTACAGTACGATATAGCCTATATACACAGAGAGCTGATGAATCGCGGGCAGCACTTCAAGAGGATACAGAGGACAATAGGAGAAGTTGAGAGAGGAATGCGGTGAGCACCTTTTAGTTCCTGCAAAATTTCTGCTCCACTCTTCCCCGTGAAGGTTGTAGAATCTCTCCACGCATGTCCAATCCCTTGGACTTCATCAAGGGTCAAAAATCTAGTCCTTAAAATGAAACATCTTCATGAAAGAAAGAAAAAAGACATAATTCGTCAAAATTCTAATTTCTCTGCAGCGGAAAGAATGCCTTGTTTAACGACAATAACAATCCTAAGACGACGAAATCTTCAATATGCTTTTCCTGACCAATTACTTCACATTATAACCTCAGAAATAAGATCCACATGTATAAACCTTACGTATTACTCCCGGGGTTAGGCTACCGGTGATAAACATTAACTTTACTATGTCACGCAAGTTTTAGTTTTTTCGTTCTTATGCCAAGCAAGCTGGTAAATATTTCAAAAGTATTAGAGTTTTCTTGATGCATTCTAGATGTCCATAAATTTTTGGATTTGGTCTAATTTTAGTGGTTTTTTTAGATATTCCAAAAGATGGTTGGTAAGTAGAAAATGTTCCAATAGGCTGTGAAATACCTGGTCAAAAAGTTTAAGCAATGACTCCTCAAAACCAAGGCATCCACCATATGTACATCTTCCCAAGATTTTTGTGCGACACTGCTTCAGCAATTAAACGACGAGCCTGGCCTTCCACGGCAAGAGGCAAAGAGGGTGCCGCTCCAACGCCAACAACCACCCCTTGCAACCTTGCTTCGATATTATTAATGGCTCGCTGCAATATTCAACATGCCGTGCTTTAGTTTTTATGGTTGTATAATAATTACCCTCGAGCACATGCTATATATATATATATATATATATATGGTTTATTTGGGATGATTAAAGATTATTAAGATAAATATAGCTAAACTTGAAAAATTATGACAGGTGAATGATGAAGAGTGGAACCTGTGCATGTGGGTTCTGAACTTCAACCCCGCTGGATTTGTGAGATTTTGTCCACTCCACAAGAGGATCGTGAATGAAAGTTTCAAGAACGCTCATTAAAGTTTCCCTGTGTGTCCTCAGTACTGAAAGTGTGATTTCGCATACCCTCAAGAAAATGCCCTCGTAACCCGTGATGCCCAAGCCATCAATCATGTTCTGCAGGAATAATCCAACAGTGCCCAAGGGAGTAAGAAACCAGGTTCGCGAAACCATATGTGATAAAAAAAAATAGACAAGACTATAAATACTTCTGGGTATGTTATTCAATACTGCATAAAACCCATTCTATATTGGTGTTGAATTCAATTGAGAACTCATTGCGGTCTTAAATCATGCATAAGAATGCAGGGGTTAATATCATAAAATGATTGAAGATGGATAGAATCATTAGCAATTTGATAAAATACAGTCGCATGCAAAATCCTGTCACCTGTGTTAACCTGAAAGGCACTAGCTCAGGTTTTTCCAACTGCAAGCCTTTGTCAAATAGACAACTGAAATCAACATGGACACAATCACCTGTGGTGGAGTCAAAGAGAATGTTTTCACCATGTCGATCTCCTAGTCCCACGATATGCCCAACCATCGACCAAACTGCAGTGGTATGAGCATAAGCAACCCGAGCCCTAAACCAAGCAGCTGGCTCAGAAAAAGTGGTCAAGAACCATTTGTGGAAAACTGGAGGGAACAACGGAAGGATCTTATTTTTTAGCATCTCATCTTCTGGCATTTTACCGTGGCATTGATCATATATCCGTTTAATTTGAGGATTCGTCTTCTGCCTGTCAAATTTCCCATATTTTATATATATGTCTTGAAGTATATGCCGGAGTCCACGGGTGTGGGGCACCCATTCCACCATACCGCAGTCTTCTGTTAGTGGAATTACAGCAAATGTACGAATGTAAAGTTTCCTCCGACGGCTTTCAGGATATTTTGACAACAACCGGTTTATCATTGCAGTGAACTCCATCATACGAGCATCTTTCCTAAGGTCATCCTTGGGCTTGCAAAGGAATGGGTGTTCAATACCGTCACTACCCAATAGAACAATCTGAAGAAACAGGACAGAACAGCAGTTGATGAGAAAATGATCACAACAAATCACAAAGGAAATAAATGAACATGGGATGACAGCTTCAATTCAATAGTGATAGAGAGAGGGACAAAACTGTGCCAAGATAGCTACAAACAATCCCCACCTATCCAGATTCCGAAGCTAATGTGGAGCAGTATAACAACTTCAATGGAAACCAACATGTATTTTTTCTTTCGTTAAATTAAGGAAACCAGGATGTTTATCTATTAACAAATAGAAATTCACTCCCCTTGACATGAGCGACAAACTTGTGATCAAATTCAACAGTCACATCTGTTTCTTGATTCTCAAAATTGAAAAAAAAAAAATTACGCTATCTGTATTTTTCATTTTTTATGAGTGACTGGCTTATTATTTCAGTTAAGCTAGTCATTTCATCAAATATGAAATATGGGCAACACCTCCCTCTCAATTATGATGAGTTTTCAACAAGCTCCTGTGTAATAACACAGGGGATCTTGAAGTTTTTTCTCAAACAAAATTATTGGAAGACCAAAGACACCAAGTTTATATGGGCATGCTGCAAACAAGTGAACCATAATATCATAAATCCAGAAGTAAATGGAGACAGGATCTTGTGCAACTAAATCATATTCAAGCTCTCTGATATCAGCAGCTTAGAGATGCTTACTTTTTTAGGTCGCTGAAGAGATGAAAGAATCTCAGCCTCGTCAGCTATTCCAGAAATTGTTGGAAGATCAGAAGCAGAAAAGATAACAGAGGTAAGGGGGTCGGTGAGATTCATATCATACGTGGGTAAACTAACAGTGAGAGATTGTTGAATTGGCATGATAATTTCCAGTGGCATCATCCTTTTCAGGGCACTGAATTCAGTTGAAATATTGATTGTCCTTGCTTTTGATTGGCCTGGGTGGAAACACAATCTGATAAGATGATCAATCAAGCTAGCAAACTGAACAAACAAATTGCTCCCATTGTTTCCTTGGCTGAACCCCTTTTTAGCTTCTTGTATGATTGCTGCAGCCGCTTCCCGCCTTGAAGGGACTGCGGATTTTGAAACAGCTGCCATAATCCATAGGCCTTGTTGCGGGTATTGCTGGATAACAGAGGTGATTATGCGTTTGACCAACTTTACAATATCTTCATTCTGGTGGCAGATTCTAGAAACTAATTGAGGCAGCACTGTTAACCATTGATATGTTGGCAAATCCTTCAAACAGCCTCGCATAATACTCATAACCTGCCAGAAGATAATTGATCACGTTTAAAATGCAGTAGGAGAAAAAAGTACAGCTATACTATCGGTCCGGAACATTATAGTACCTTGTCATGAACCTTTTTCAACTCTTGATTAGGCGATGAGCCACATCTCTGATAAATGCTTCCAAATTCAAACCACAGTGTTAGCAATCTTGGAAGAGCTTGAAAGAGATTCTTGTGGCCCCTATGCAGCCCCTTAGCATAGAATAAAAGTACATCAGGTGTGTAAGTCCACCATCGCCTCTCAGTGTTTGAAGGAGAAATAGAAGTGGAAGACAATGGTACCGGTCTAGGACCTAGTTCATAATTGTCTTCCTGACGTTTCCTGGCATCAACAAGCACCTCATCACAATATTTAGCCAAATAGAAGAATCCTTTTTCCCACTTAGGCTGCAGATCCCTCACCCTGGTATAAAGAGTTATGACATCTTCCTTTTGTTTCTGCCCCGTATAATGGATCCATCTGGAATATAAAAGTAGAGTCTTTGCAATATCTAGATTCTCACTCGAAGCTTGAGTATCACAAAATGCAGGTTGGGGATTCAATGGAACCAATGAAAGGCTAGTAATTGAAGACCTAGCAGCAGCACCTACAACCTTTTCAGGCATGTGAAGGAGAGTTTGCTGCAACTCTGCAATGGCACCATCTGATCGCCTAGTACTCCACAGAAGCTTGGCCTTTTCCATGTGAACATTAGGTGCACCTGAGGCCTGGGCTTCGAGAATTGCTCGGTTTGCTGTCTCATAGTGACCAGCCAAGCGACAAAGCTTTGCATACTGAAGCCAGCAGATCCCAACATGAGCACCGAGACTACTGGCACCAAATACCAATCTTCGGAAACCCAAAAGAGGCTCCCTTGCCCAAAGGGATGGTTGAGTAAATCTGAGCCGATGTTCCCAATTCTCCATCAATTTAGTGAATTCTAGATGACCCAGATGGAATTTTTTGACCAAGAAAGAATCATCAACAAGAAGAGTGTGGAAGTCCTCCAATTCACGTAGTAAGTGAAGTTTCACGATAAAGGGGTAAGCCCGCACGTAAGAATCCATGCCAGCAGCAGCAAGAGGAGCAATCAGAGCTTGTTTGGATAGTGCAATCTTCTCAGCAACTGAGAACTGATCCTTCTTCATCATAGACTGGAGAATCTTTGCAACATCCATGTCAAAGGAAGCATTACTTTCAGAACCACTACAAAGTAAACCATCATGATCAGCCCCGTTGATGTACTCATCCATCAAGTCCCACCTGCCCAGCCTCCATGCTGCTTGCACACCTTGCATGCACCATGTTTTCTTGTATTGTGGAACCCTAGAAATTAAACCATCCACATGAGTGACCATAGCCTGAAGGTGGCACATGTTCAGCAAACAGTTAAGGACATCTGAATGCCGCTGAACAGAACAGGGCTCCATCTGTAAAGCCTGCTCACAAGAAGTTAAAACCTCAGCCCAGTTTCCAGCTCTTTTATTTATTAAGAGCTGGTCTTGCAAGCTTAATGATTTGCGTAGACATGCCAACCCAGATAGACCATCAGGCTCATCTAGGCAGCTGTATATTTCCATCAAATATGAAACATCTTCATCCTCAAATATGCCACTTCTCTCAGCTGCTGGGTTAAATGCGCCAGATTTTCCACGCACATGAGACTCAAAGTACATCAAAGATCTTGCATAAGCCTGACACCTGAAGGAGGCCCTGGCAAGTGTTAGCTTTGGAATTGCAGTTAAGAGTTCTGAAACATACTTACACTGTACAAGGAGTTGATCCTGATCTGTCGAAGAAATTGAACCTTGACCCTTGGATTTGGATGCTTGTTTCTTAGATGTTGGTGATTGGAAAGATTGGGAAAGAGCTAGCTCTTGTTCAAAATCATCCATCCATTGGCCCAGATTATCCAGGAGAGTGAAAACAGCTTGAATACAAACTTCACTTTGCCCACCAACTGCAGCACCACTGTTGTCTGATGCAGCAGCATCAAGAACACATAGGATTTCCTCAGCTATGCTGTGGCGCGCCTCCTCAGTACCATGACAAACAGCATTCAGAACTAAATATGGCAGCAGATAAATTGCTAGTTGCATATCATGCCGCACTAGAGCTCTACAAGCATTAAATATACTTGCACGAGATCCGGTTGCATGTGCAGTAAGTTTCTTTATCCAATAGAATATCCATCTTCTGAATGACATAGAAGGCCGGTAAATTGGCCCGACTGATGCTGAGTCAGCCACATTTGGAAGCTGAAATCTAGAGGTTAAACAAGGGGCTATTATCTCTTTGACATAATTGGAGAATCGGTCCCACAATCTCTGACCCCTGGTATTCATTCCACTACTACTTTTAGCACTCTTGTCCTTCAGGGTTTGTGACAGGGAAGCAGTCCCATCCAGTGATGCCTCACAACCTGCAATCTTAAGCAATTCTTGTATTGCCAGTGCAGCTGAGTCCTGAACAATGGTATCAGGTGCAGCTCTAAAAGCCCTAGCCAAATGTTTGTGGATCAGCTCAAAGATAAGATCATCATCTGAACATTCAATTTTAAAGCGCTGGGATGAAATTCCCTTTACTTTAGCAGGGTCAACCGCACCCAATGCTCCGAGACAATCAGCACAGACCAGCTTCAGCCGCTGTCCTACTGCAGTCCTTGATTCTTCTGCACATCCTCTGAGTAAGGCTGTGATCAATGAGCTCAAAATGTCCATATCAGCAGCAACTTCACCAGTGATCAGAGATGTAATATCTCCCCTTCTCAGATTCAGTAACTTGCTTAACTCACACACCACCATATACCTAACATTCAAGTTCTCATGGTTAAGACCATCAACAACATCTCGCAATTGATCCTTCAAAGTCATTGACCCACGTGCTTCTTGAATAGCTTTGTTCACTTCCATTAGCTCAGGAATACTAGGTAATAGAGGAAATTCATGAATATGCTGCTTCAGGATAGTTCTGTTCTTTAACACAAGTTCTTCCAAAATGTTCACTACTTTGTTCAAATGTGTAGAAGGATTTTCTTTGTATCTCTCCAAGAAGGGAATAAGGGCAGCAAAAACTTGAGAAATGACATGTTTAGTGCTAGATGGTGACTTGTTTGCCAATTGCTCTATGAAAAAGTGCAAGACAGATAGGCCCTCGTTTTGCAGTGATTCTTTATCAATAGCATGCATAAGAAGGACCATTAATTTTGGCACATAAGTACCAAGCTGTGATCCCATCATTTCAATTAGCATTTTAATACGTCGCAACGCTTGTTTCTGCAGCGAAAGATCCTCTGCATGAAGCATTTTTCTATCAATGCCATTAAGGAGGCCAACAAAATGATTCCTCAGAAAGCCTGGTAGATCTTCACCACCTGTCAGAACTCTGGCAATTTCTTTTATCATTTCAGGCACTCTTGATAACCTGCATAGGTAAGCAAAAATATGATGATGGGCAGATGACAAATCACCCATTTTGCACCATCATACAATCGTCAGTTGATTGCAAATAAATTAAAAACCTTAGGACAAGCAAATCTCAATGTAGGTAAAATCTCAGCTAGAGGTGTAAGAACTTATTCCTTAAATGAAAGTTTGGCATGAGGTCATTACTTAGATATGTCTCATTATGGCAGTCTTTAATAAGAGCAGCCCAGGGACATGAGAGACAATCCTATCATCCCATATTTTTGTAATTATTAACCACTTTCAGGCCACTAACTTGCAAAAGCTTGCTTGTTAGCCTGAGACATTTATACAGTACTCGAGAATGGCCCTGTTTTAAAGATAAATGAACGCAAAATTTGCAAAGATGAGTGCAGCCTAAGATGTAGCCACTTCTTAAGCTGGGGTATTGAAATCATTAGCTATCTCTTAGTATTATAATGAAAAGAGTAGAAACAAAAAAATCACACAAGTTTTGTATTTGTTTATTGAAAGCAAGTTCAAAGAGCCATGCCTTTGGTTTATCTCAACTGAATCACCACCATCAAGAAAGCAGACTAGTTCATCTAAAAGTGCAGGTAATGCAGCTGCGAAAATTTCTTGGTTATCTGAACCAATCTGATCATGGTAAAACTGCAAAGTTGAGAGTAACTCCTGCTTATCTGCTCGATGAAGTGCGAAGGCAAGCACTTTTGGTAGCCAATTAACTATCAGCGGCACCATGTCAGTGTTCAAACACTTGGCTAACTCAAATAATGTCTGAACTGCTCGATTGTTATCCTGCTGAGACACCACGAGCTTTGGAAGAACAATGGGAATCATTTTCTCAACAAGCTCTTTAGTTTCAACTCCAAAAACAGCTTCTGCAAACTCTCTGACCATTTTTGGATGGCTTGTAAACCTCGTAGTTAGATAATCAAACAGCTCATTTCTGATGTGAACTACTTTTGAAAGGATTAGCTCAAATCCTCCTTTAAGATGAAAGTAGCAAGATTTGTGTATTAACCTTGATGCACTCATTCTCACTGTCACATATGGATGATCCAGCTGATCAACCAGCAAAATAAGACAGGACAAGAAAAGTTGACTATGAATATCAACTGCGATCATAATTTGGGATACACATTCCAGAAGAGTCTCAAAGATTTGTGGGTCTTCAGCTGCTGACAGAGCATGCTTCATTAAGCCCAAAAACTTCTGCTCATTAGTTTTATTGGATGAATCTCCATTCAAAAATAAACAACTGAATACAGGACTTTCAAGGAAGGAACTGATCTGAGTGCAGAATGCCTCTCTCAGTGCCTTCTTTTTGTTCAGTAGTAAAAACTCAACACATTTAATCCATTCAGATTTTGTTTTAATTAAAATATCTTCAGACCCATGTACAAGGATACGTCGAATAATTCTCACACAGGCAACTTGAACCTCTTCCGAAGACTCATCATAAAGAAGTTTAAAGAACAAGGACTGGAGCTGAGGAAAATGGCTATTCAATCCCACTCTTGCACTTTGGAAATCAGGTGGTTGCATTATTTTTAAGTGTACCTTGTGGTTGTGCACAATGCTTCTGTCACACTTTGAGCACCAGAATCCTTGTAAATAATCAGTTGTCTTACCATGTTTCTCATTATTGATATCTATAAATAACTTGCATTCACCTAGAGGTGGGCCATCAACAATACTACAGGATCCGTAAAAACATGACAAGAAACCAAGATTGAAGGGAATGCTTCTCTTAACTTTAATGTTCTCCTCTTTCCCCAGCAAGCTGCAAATTGAGAAACAATAACCAAACAAACTATTCAATGAGACATTGATGCATTTACAAGTTCAGGCGAAAGGAGCACCAAACTAATTCAGCAACAATCAAGCTCACATAATGACAGTTATATTTAATTATATGTTGTATAACATAAAGAACTACATAAATCTTTTTCATTCCTCACTTACTCAAGCCTTTTGAACATTTCTGCTTGCAAACCAAGGCCAGACCACAAGACAATCACTGACATAGAAGTTATAGTTTCAATTCTAACTTCTTCAGCTTCATCATTGAGACCCAATTCCATGAGTTCCAGAGCATGTTCAGTTTTTATGATAGAGCCAAGCTTGGAGACAACTTGGATGGAGAAACATTTTGTCTTCCAAGGAGGATGTGGACCAATAACCATATCTGGACGAGTCCAAGGAAGCTTTAGCACAATATGCATAAGATCTGTACAGTCACCCTTAAATTTGAAAGGCTTGTCCTCCATGAGAAAGGGGCCTAATAAACAACATATGGCTTCATGAGACACAAAATGGAATAACAACACGCATGCTAATATACAAATTCAAGTAGAGTTTGAGATACCAAACTAAAAACTAAAATATTGACTAAAGAGCAAATTCACTAATATCAATGCAGCAATAGCTCAATCATATCTTATCCAGAACCTATGGAAATAGGACAAAACCTAAACATGCGTCTTCTCTTCATCCTCAGTTTTGAAGGAGACCAGCAAAAGAAACTCCACAGTATGCATTACCAAAAGTGAAATTCAAATGAAACCAAAAATGAAACTTGCGATTCTCATCTTACTTTCATCCTAAATGAGAAACAATCATCATTAGAACATGAAAAATAGAAGGAACAGCCAGATACTACAAAGTAATTAATTCAATTCTGAAGAAAAGAAACAAAATATTTAGAACTTTCCTAATTTTAATTAAAACAGCATGAGATTATATATGCAAAATATGACCTGGCCATTTTCTGTTTCTCTAATAACTAAACCCCCCAAGTGATTTCAAAATGGCACTGCTGACCATTGAAGTTGAAATGGGAGATAAATGAGACTTTTACAGCAAGTGTATTGGCCAGAAAGCAACAACAATATTTGAAGAATCGTCTAATCCTTCATTGAAAAGAATATCAAACATTGTAAGCATACTTTTTCAGAGAACCAGTAACAAATTCCTGACAATTAATGAAAGTTGAGTGCAAACTTTGAAGAAATGTAGGCTTGTTTCTTACTTTGCACAAGCAACATGGTGTGAATTCCTTCCAAGTAGTTGGAAATATCAAGTGCAACTGAACCTCCTTGCTCTACCTGCATGATGTGAATCTCATTCAATGACTAGGAAAATATGGTGGATAAACTGATGAAAACTTTACATATCAAGCCTACCTGCTCACATATCCAAGGAATCCACGCATGCATCTGCTGGAAGATACAGATTGACAGATAGGTCGTTGGAAATCTACAGAAAGCAATGCAAAGCATGCTAAGAGCTGCTAGTGCAACATCTGGTCTTAAAGAATCAGGTTTAGCAGTAGGCTTTAAAAGTTCGAGGAATGAAACAAGCGATTTATGCATACAATCAGCATATTCTTCATCTCTTTTAGAATTAACTATGGAACTAAGCTTGCACTCTGCCAGAACACTGGGATCAGAAGCCATAACATTGTCATCTACCTTACGGCGTTTGGTCTGTATAGTATCCACATTCTGAGAATGTCTCTTTTTGCCAACACTTGAGTTCTGGACTGTTATATCACCAGATACTGATAAGCTTGCATCATCATTATTTTCCATCCTCCCTCCAACACGATCAGGACCAAGAATCGACAGAGCTACATGAAAGCAATCAATCAAGGAAGAAAAGGGTTCAGGACAACAAAGCATATGTATCAGAGATTCTGGCCTCCAAATATGAGGGGGGCATGTTCTAGCAATCCGTGAGTATGAGCAGCACAAAGCTACCTGGAGGAAAAAACATGCATCAATAGACAGTCTTAGTCACTTCCCCAAGCAATTTAGACTGCATATCTGTGATACACAGACAAAAAAAAAAGATGCCTCACAAGTATGAACAACTTGCCTATATAAGAACATGTTGGGAAACTAACCTTGAGCTCTTGGCTTTTGGTTCTCTGCATTGACTGAGGAAAGACATTTATCAAGCCTGCAGCTGTTATCTCTACAATAGCATCTGAACAACTGGAATGCAATACATTGAGGCAACTACCCAAGGAGGAATCATACACCATGTTTCTGCAACATTATTAAAGTAATTGTTTAAATCACTTTAGTAAAAACCCCATGTACGTAGTGCAACTAATGCTCCCCCATTCACAAAGTAATAACCGAATAAAGATTGGTTGTGTCACACAGTGAATAGATGCATTTTATTCAGCATGGTTATGAACTTCCATGCAATCTACACAAACAGGCCATAGCAAGGGAATCAAGATCAACTACATAGAAATTCGACTTTGTAATAGAGCATCTCTCATTAAATTTTTTAACTGAACAATGCATCAACAGCAAGACTTCACCAAGTGAGGAATCTGAAGTCAAAGCACATACCTGAAATAAAAAGGTCCCTCGTTGTCCTCACTTAGTATTGCAGCTATTGACCTGATCATATTCTCATGAGGAACAATATCATGATCTATGACTGATGTGACGACACGTGCAAAGTCAAAACATGCCTTCCACAAAATTTCAATTGTCAGACAACTGTCACAAAACGATATAACAAGCAACACTTAATAAATCAAACAGAAACAACACATTACATACAACAAGCTAACACCTCCAACTAGTAAAACGTCCCCTACTCACCATATGCAAATCAGCATTTCCAAAACACAACAGCGAACAAGCAGCTGAAACATTTGCCAAACTAATGAGTCCCTCCACATAAAGCGTCCCTTCAGTCACACATTTGCTAAGAAGCTTAACCATCCAAGTCGCAAAAGTCATCCACCTCTCTGTGCCCGTCACATTAATCAATACACCCGCACCATCATCAGGTTTACTACTAGCCGGCAAACCACTAATACAAGCAGGATCATCGAAAATGCCACTAAATGACTTGCAAAAACACTTCAACAGTATTCTACCAGATTCCGGAACACTTCTATTATCAACAGAAAACGACGCCACGTACAATATATCTGTATATACACGGAAAGGAAATATCAAAAGCGCTATAAAATCAATACATTCATTCACACAAAGCCTTTTTTCTTTCTTGCTTTCCTTTTCCTTTACCTTCAACAGCCAGCATTGCATCAATAAAAAACTGACAGTAGGCATCTCGCGCTCCAGTGCGAAGCAAGGACAACAAGGATCCAACGGTATCAAAAATCACTCCGTGCCGCGCACTATATAAAGCAATAAAAGCACATAACTAACTTTATTTCCTACACGTTGTTTTAAAAAAAATAACATAAAATTCCCTAAGAAAATAAAAAACTACTCACCGAAACGTAGGCTCTGCGAAAAACGGCAAAACCCTACCAATAACAGGCAAAATGGCACTCCCTTGACCATGGTAAAACACGCCAGGAAAATTCCTCGCTATGTGTGAAATCAATTTCAACACCGCAATCACCTCTCGCTCGCTCGCTACGACAAGATTATGTAAAAAAACAATTAATTAACGATTTTATTAAATTATTGAATTAATTGAAGTTTTAGGGTTTTATCTTCGTTTTTGTGATTACCGGATGAAGAAGGAACGACATAGGCGTGGAGGAGATTAGGAAGGACAGCACGGAATCGGATTTCTAGAGCGGAGTCGTTTTCTGCTGCTGTGTTGGTGTTGGTGTTGGTGTTGGTGTTTGGTGGCGTTGATGAAGTTGCTGCGATTCGTTCTCGGAGTTCGTGCACTAAGCTCGATAAGTTCGGCGTCGGCATTTGATTTTCCCTCGCAAATTTGAAGTGTGTCAGCGCCTCTGAGCTTTGGTGCTGCAAGTGAAGTGAGAGTACAGCAGCATTTGTTAAGGAAAAAAGGAATGACAATGAGAGATTCTAAGGGAGTCGTCCTTGGGATATATAATGTATAAATTGGATCGTTAGTACACAAAATACAAATAAATACAGAATTAACACGTGAATAAAAGTTGTGGTGAAATAGTTTATAAGGACTAGAAGAGCAATATTTAATTAATATTATAGTTTAGAAACATAAAATTTAATTAAATATTATGGTTATAAATCATCATATTAATTAAAATTTTATTGTAATTTAGAATTGTGATATTTAATAAAATATTATTATTAGTGATATTTGATGAAATATCATAGTTTTGAACCTTGATAAAATTATAATTGATGTCGTGGTTCACAACCCCGACATTTAATCAAATTCTTTAAATAGAGATAAGCTTATGTGTGAATAATAAATTTTAGAGATTTTAATTGTAGTTTTTTTAAGTTTATAAGTTTGATGAAGATGTATATTTTGATGCATAAAATATGTTTGGAAGAAAAAATCATAAAATTCATAATTTTTATGTGAACCAGTCAATCGGTTTAAATAAGTTGATCAATTAGTTGATTGATTAATCCAAAAGATTAGTAATGAGGTTACTGCCCCTCATAACAATAAATTTTCCTAATATCTAAATATCATAAAAAATATATATTTTTTATGAGATTTATTATTTACTTTGTTAACCTAACATTTAATTTAGTTAATGATTCTAGATAGGTTAAATTTTTTTACAATTTTAACAAAACTTGGGTAGAGTTTCTTGTATATAAGAACTACACCTATAATTGTGTCCCTCTTAAAAAAACCCTGTAGAAAAACTACAATAACCAAACTCAACAAATTATCACCAAGCTCAACAAATTCTTACATTTCATAATCACAAGGAGCCCAAAAATGCAAACAAAAAAAAATATACATGTAAAATAAATCTCAAATACTTCAATGATACAATATTTAAGTAATTGAAACCTCAAAATATATAAACATAACTTATTTATCTACCTACATTTACGTCGTCTACAAATGATTCATGCTCATCAATAATACGAATGGATCCAACCCTTGCACCTGCCTAAGTACTCTTGTTCTCTGTCATGACATTATAAATAGTTAACCTATTTATAAAGATATCAAGTCTAGTGCGGTAAACGTTTAACCATAAGGATGCAATGATATGAAGTTCGCTTTCTTCGTCAAATATTAAAAAGATAAGATGCGGCATCTCGACTTTCTTGTGGAATGAAGTCAACCTAATATTAATAAAAAAAAATAAAATGTTAAATTAATAGATCAATACATAAAACCCAACATTGAACATATATTGATTATTAAAAGATTTGATTACTTATAAGATTTTTAATCCATTAAGCATGTTGCTTGTATTACATGTATCCAAGTGGAGGAACATGCTTGGGATTCGGAGTAATGACCCGACATGTGATACTTATAAGATATTCTGTAAAAAAATACAAATTGAATTTTGGTCAGTTGGACATAATTGTAACTAAATTTCACTACCCCAACACTAATTAGCAAAATTCATATCAAGTTCCCAAAAAATTAGCATTAAAGCAAGTTCACCAAAAATTAAACATAATCATGATATGAAATGTAATTAACATTTTCATGCTCAATTGCATTAAACCTAATCAAAATTCATTGAAAATTATCTATTAATGATGTAGAGGTAGATGTTAACATCTTGGCTCGATTCAAAAGCCATCTATAGGAGGAGGATAGTATTGAAAATAGAAATGAGTTGAGGGGTATTTGATTGATGGTTGTAAAGATCTTAATGATGATAAGTTAGATATTTTAGGTTGGTGGAAGAGTAATGCTTCGAAATATAAAATACTTTTGAAAGTTGCACAACATGTTTTAGATATTCTTATATCCATAATTGCTTCTAAATCAGCTTTTAGCATAGACAGTCGTTTACTTAATCAATTTCAAAGCTCTTTATCTCTAGCAACATTTCAAACACTTATTTGTTGTCAAAACTGGTTGCATCACGAATTAATTCCAACTAATATTAAAACTTTAATGAATGATTTTGAAACCTATGAAAACCTTGAGTTAGATAATTTTTCTTATAAATTTACACATTTTATTTTATGATTTATTAATTAACGCGTTTTCAATCTAACATGTTTAATTTTTTATTTTATAAAATCTGGTGGAAAGTTACATTTAGTAACAGATGATAATTGGTTTTAAAATTAGGATATTTATTAAAACGTATGGTAAAAATACTACTTTTTATTTTTATATCTTCTAATTTAATTTATCATGTTATAATTCTATATTTTAAATTCCAAGTTTTGATGTCAGTATTATTAAGGAATTAAAGTGCAATGTTCTTGATGTGCTTCTTGACTGGGATGGAGTGTATAATGAAGATTTATTTTTTTGGCATTAAGTGTTTTATGACAAGGTTATTTATTGTTTTATTTTTTTTAATTGAAGGCAATACTTTTTAATTTGAATTTTAACTTAGTATGTGTTATTTAAACTCTCCTGTGTAAAGAGTCTTATTCACTCAAACAAAATAGAAAAAATATACTTAGGAAGGCTTGCAATATATTGAACATAAGATTGACATTTAATTTAATATAAATGAATATTTAGTGAAAAAAATTAAATATATTCCAGATAAAATTAGACAATATTAACATAAATTAGAAGCTCATCTAAAGCCCATAATAAAGTTCAACAAAAACCCAAAAAATAATATAGATTTTTTTTTTATTTTTAATATAAAATAACTGAACTGAAATAGGTCGGTTAGAACTGATTTCGGTTAAATTTTATTTTTTTACAAAATTTCAATTTTGTTATTTTTATAAGTAAAAACCAAACCAATCTGAAAATAATTATTTTTTATTTTACCTATAATACAAAAAATACATTTGTAAATTCATGTGATTGTTTTACCAAGAGAAAAAATTCAATGAAGTTGGTATTATTTTTTTGGTCTTTTATTTTTCCTATTTTTTATAATAATTTTGGTAAGTATAATTGTGTGTGCAATATTTGGTCAAATTTGCATCATTGCGTTTTGTTTACTTTTACTTTGTAGGATTAGCTGTTTTGATATTTTTTTTAGGTGTTTATCTCAAATTTAATTTTATTTGATTTGGTTAACTTAATCAATAAAATTTTGTTGGGTTAGCCAAGTTTTACATGTTAGTATTTTATTTAACTCAATTAAAAATTTAAGACGAATTAAGCTTTAAATCTCGAGTTTTCAAGTAAACTCATATAGACGGAGCCATATTTAACCACCATGATTGAAGGATCACATACAATTTTTATTTTTCATTTAGAAATTTTGGATTCAAGTTAAGGCAATGATTGGTAACATGGTTGAAACTATATTTTTTAAAAAATTAATTTTTTTTATTTAAAATTATTTCTTTTATATTTTTAAATTATTTTAATATATTGATATTAAAAATAATTTTTTAAAAAATAAAAAAATACTTCAAATCATAACTATTACCACGCTACTAAACATCTTCAAATTTGACATCTGTGGTTGGGATTAGAAAGGTGATGGACCGCTACATCTACAGAGTAAAGGAAACCGAAATATGACTGCTGGCATTCTGCCTCTATCAAGAAGGGCATAATCTTCATATGAAAGCAGTTTGTGGGTCTAACAAAAGAACAAAAGAGAGACAAGTAGGGTTGTGGCTCAGTGATTGAAGAGACTTGTTTTCTTTCTCCATACCAGGGTTTAAGCCCCATTTATATACACCTGTCACCTCCGCGGTGTTTTATATGCTCACTGGGCTTGCAGGATATTCAGTGAGCCCGAGGATTAGTTGTGGTGCGTGCAAGCTAGTCCGGACACCCCGAATTAAAAAAAAAAAAAAAGAACAAAAGAGAGTACAGTGACATACCACGAGTTATTAACCAATCATCAACTTTGACTCTAAGGATGAAGCCCTATACCATCTTGCATGATCAAAGATCCTTGCTATGTGTTTAACGAGGGACAAAATGTTAATATTGCACATGTCATTATTGAGAAGAACATTAATTAAGGAAGCACTTAACCCTTTCAAAATGCTTCAACTCACCAACCTGACTATCTGTTACTAGAAAAAACGAGAGAAAAAGATATATTTTAGCGATGGGATATTGCTGCAATTAGAAATGAAAGTCTCTAAGGCAGGAGATACTTTTTGTCAAGAGGAGGCATGGCACGGATGTTGATATCAATAGGAAATAATCGGTATTGAATGTCAAGCTCACTGAATATTTTCACCATCTCTTCTAGCAGAAGAGCTCTTCTTTTGGTCTTCTCTGCCATGTCTTGATGGTTCATTCTATGCCTAATCCATACTGCTACCATCATCTTGTTCAAATCTACTAATTCCTTGAATACAAATGAAGGATCGGGATACCAGTGCTCTTTCTTGCCCTCAATGTAACTGCATTAGCATTCAAGAGAAGAAGAGATTGTTAGAAAAAGGATGGTTTTCTTGATGGTAACAACTGGAATGATACTTAACCCTGTTATTCTCTGCTTCATAAGAGCAACTTTTTCGGCTGGAGTGCATATGTGGATGTGGAAACTCAACCGAATCGCCCATGTCAGGACTGCGATAGTAATTGCCGATTGGTTTGGTTGCAAGAACACACTATTAGGATACAACACTTTCTGATTGTCAGCTCTTAGGAAGAAAGTTGTTAGAATGTTCATCTCCTCCACTATCAGCTGAAACACAATGAACATCAAGCTATATTGTAACACAGTATCATAAAATGAAAGAAATTGTGCAGATCTACACAGACAAAGGAATGGAGCCTGAACTCTGTGTGTACCTGGACTCCATCTATCTCACACCTATCTCCGACGTCAAATGGATGGATAACGAACAAGAAGATAATTGACTCGAACAATGTCTTGGCAGTATTTCCAAAAACAAAGGACACAACAAGAACCTGTGATCCTAGAAGCACAAAAAACTTGCTCTTGGCAATTCCAAGTATGACTAGGGAGATTACAACTATAACAATGCCAAACTATTGCGTTTATAATCTGATGGAGCTTGTTCACAGCAGTCTTTGTATCATTCAATGTTAGAGCAAGTGCCCTTCTTTCCCTAAAGGCATTGACCTTGCGAAAATGGGGATTACATTGTAGATCTTATAACTTTAGTACAACCTTAGGGATGAGTAGAAGGATTCCAACCGAGACCTCACCACCCAGTTCTTCAGGGATGATTTACCGATTCTGCTGGTTTCAGATTCTTCTTCAAAGAAACTCATTGTCTTGAAAGCTTGATCTTCTTCCAAAAAGCGCATCAAATCCTGCAAGTAGATGAACCTACCAAACAAAATAATCTATAATCTTTGAGAAGATTGAAAATATAGCAAGTCAGTCAAGCAAATAGGAATTTCGTCCCATTAAAACTGTCATTGTGCTTAAGAATGAAACAAAAAACATGGAAATCGCCAAAAAAAATAATCGAAATTGTATGATAATGTCAAATAATTTAAACGATGAGATTGGATTATCAAAATGAGGTGATGAGCTGCTCACTTTGATCCATGGCGAGCCACATTATTAAAAATTTTTTCTTGCTGCAACTTTCGCCTCGTTTTCGCTTCTGATACGTGTCGTGGATTCGTCCTCAGCAGCAGCACCTAGTATCTGCTCATCCAAAGTGGACAACGAGCCATGCCGCACAATTTTCATCAACCTCTTCATATTCCAAGCAGAAATATTCTTGGTATTAAGTTTATCTAAGTGGTCAATTGTGATCCCATCATCCGCTTCTTTCTCCCCCTTTTGTGAAAGTTTCCCCGGAAAATTTAAAGCTTTTTGCTGTGAAAGTTTTCTTGCATTACTCTATTGGGATTCAACCTGCCACTCTTAGCTGGTGGGAAGACAGATGCCTTGAGTTCTGCAGCATGGTAACCCCAGCATTCTGCAGCTTGCGGACCTCAGCAGCAATCCTCTCTACATCATCTTCAGCTTTTTGTTTTTCAATCAATGGTGGACCTGATAATGCTTCTATCACAAATTGATTGAAGAGTGACTCCTGAATCCTGTCAAAATAAGTGCTGACATGGAAAGAAGAAGCAAGCACCTTAAACCATCAAAGTCTTGATCAACCATATGAAATTCCCCACCAAAAAACAAACCAAGATTTTTAGTAAACATATTCGAGAAAGTCACTTTTGGTATCCCTTTGAACCTTCTTATCAAATAAGAAGTGCCATGCCAACAAAACAAGCCCTAACCACCAACAATTCTGCACTCCCTTTCTCAATCCATACACAAAATACAAAAACCCTCTTCCGCAACAAAAAATTTCTTCAATGAAAAACACTATCAAATGAATCCCCCATCCTGAAACCAACCTTCCACATATCAAAACCAGCAACAAAACTTCCCATTTCCATAACTTAAGTTCAAAATCTTCACTTTCTTTAAATCACGAAAAGAAAGACTACACACCAGTGCAGCTAAAATCACAAATCAAACTCAACCATTGGAGGACAGTCAATGTACTTAACTTGTCGTTCTTGTACTCTTCCGGTAAGTCCACATCCTCGAATGGATCCTCATCATCCTCATCATACAACACCCTACTTAACATCCCGGATCTCATTGGCCCAGACTTTGGTATCCTCCCTGACATTATCTCCAATTCCTGTGGTGAAGGGTCATCTATAAGTCTTGATTTTGTTTTCAATCTTGACAGTGGATTGGCATGTCTCCGAAAGGATGCATTCGACGAGCACTTCAAAACTTCTTCGCGTTCCTGTTCTTGTTTTCGTTGATGAGAATTGACTGAACCGTCCTCCTTGCATCGCCTTCTGACAGATTCGAGTGCACCATTAAGGCTGCCTCCGGAGAGAGACGGTTCGAAGGACACACGAGTTTCTCTAGAGGATGGCTTAGTCGGTAATGATTCTGGGAAGGAAGGCAGGTGTCTTCCATGTGATGATCCTCGGTCACCTTTTTAGTTCATCCATTTCCATGTCCAAGTCCAACGTAATCTCGCCGCCACCAAAGGTTTTCTGATTTTCCAAGAAC
>NC_133287.1:17828599-17889464 GCF_005239225.2 Populus alba | reverse complement strand
TGTTTTTTATTCATGTGTTTACGTGTGTTTTGTGTCTTCAATAGGCAATGCAAACAGAAGCCATGCCTGTTGTTAACAAATTCCAGCTCAAAGAAGACCTTGATCCTGTGTGAGTTGATTTCTTCTTTGTGTTGTTTATTTATGTTGTAAATGGGTTTTTGGCAATGTTTGATTTGATTGTGGGTTGTGGTGATTGATTGTAAAGATAGTTCTGTTCTGTTCATTTCAATGTGTGATGAAGTTGCAATCTTTTTTGTGTTTTATCTTTATACGTATGTTTGCAGGATCATGAGAATAGCTACAAGATTTTCTTGCAGTTTGTTTTCCTGCGCAAGTTTCAATATTTTTGAGTTTTGATTGTTTTTAAAAAGAATACAAAGCACGATCAGTTATGGTGGTATATGAATAGATTCGCAGATCAAGGAGTATTTTTGTTGAATATCAATGTAATCAATGCAGCTGAAAAGTTTTTACCCTTTTAAGGACCTTTTTTTCGCCAAGTGATTTGGGTAATTCATATTTTATTTGGCTGAATGAAGTTTGGCTCTTTTTTAAATTACAGTAAAGTGCTCTTTTTTAATTGGTGTGGGGTCATTATTCTGGCCTTTCTTTTTTCAGTTTTGGGCGTTGAAGGTTTTTATTCGGTTAAGTTTAAATTGTTAGGTGAAGCTTGCAAGTTTGCTTTCCGGAACTTTATTTACTGGAGAAAGGTAGAGACTGGGAGCGACAATTTTTTCGTCGTTTGTATGCTGTGGCCTTGTGTTTTGTGCTTATTCTGATAAAAGTGATATTCATGGGGGATGAAGGGATTTTTTATTGGGTTAGTTTAAGTTTCTGAAAATGTGATGAGCTTTTGTTTTCTATTTGAATTTTGAATACCATATGATACATGTGGTTGCCGTCAAGTCTTAATATGCCATTGATTGATGGTTCAGGTTTCCAAAAGGGGTGCCTTGGATCAGATATCATGGCATCTACAAGGACCTCCATATCAACTTAGTTTGGCCTGGAAAGGATTTGACCCTGGGTAATTTTTTATGCTCTTGGGAGTTGTTTTCTTTATCATTTTCTTTTCAAATTATGTTTGAAGCATCAGTTCTGCCTTGGTTGCACGATCATAATACCAGATTACTGTGCTTATCAAATATTCACGCTTTGAAAGTTTATATTCATGCTGTTATGTAAAGTCCTTAAAACTATATACTCTATATTCATGCAGTTATGTAAATTCCTTAAAACTATAAACTCCCACCCCCATCAAATTCGCACTTTCCAAGATGTACTTGATGATATTCTTGGATTCACTTGTTTTGCACATGGATATGGGATATGCCTTCAATCTAGCTCCCCATTGTCATACAATAACTAATAGGGGTGTCAAGGAATAGATGTTCTTTTATCTCTAGGTTCCTATGGCGTAATCATTCAAATATTTCTTAAACCATGTATTTTCAGGGGTTGATAGTGTAGGCACAATTTCTGCATCTCTTGTGACCTATGCTGCTATCCAAGCATTACAGCCAGACTTAATTATCAATGCAGGCACTGCTGGTGGCTTTAAGGTTATGCCCTTCCCTTTCTTTGTTTGAACTGCAAATTTAATTATTTTCAAAATGTTACTGGTCTTCTTGTATTCGATTTTCATTCATTTTTCCACTGTTAAGATAATTTTTTCTTCCACTTCAGCAAGGTTCATTCTTTTTTTATTGTGCCTGTTTTTGTAGCTGCTAATTTGATTAGTTGCTAGTATTGAAAAGAGTGCACCCTCCTTTAATAAAAGCAGTAAATGCTGACAGCCATTTTTGAATATTCATCTGAAATAAAATTATGCACTTTCTTTAAATTTTCGATCAAAAGCTGATTGATGGAGGCTTCCAGGTCAAAGGAGCATGCATTAGTGATGTGTTTCTTGTATCTGATGTTGCTTTCCATGACAGAAGAATCCCTATTCCTGTAAGTTTTCCTTAGGTTTTCTGATCTTTTTGTTATTTGTCAATAATGTAAAGGAACCTGAAATTTTGTATTGTAAGTCTGCTCTGTGGAGGACTTTCTGATGGCCAAAACCTAAATTCGAAGGCCATTGACAAAACCAACTTATTTTTTGTTTGAATAAACACTCATTCTCTAGTGAAATCCGCAATCTAGAAGTAAAGTTGTTTGAATGTTAAAGGTTGCTGGAAGTCATCATGAACTCTGGTATTCCCTCTGGTATAGCAAACAGACTCAAAACAAACCATGAAAGCACATACAAATCCTAGCAGATGGCTAGGTTTGGGTGCATGTTTTTTAATTCTGCTTTATAAATGATAATTTCCTTTTGTCTGTTTGTATTTTTCAGTAGCACTACTGTACCTAATCTTTTCCTCCCTCTGTGTTTTTTTTCTTTTCCTGGTAGGTTTTTGATCTCTATGGAGTTGGTTCGAGGCAGTCTTTCTCAACACCTAATCTCTTGAAGGAGCTTAACCTAAAGGTGAATTTATTGAACGTTTTCATCCCTTATCTATATGTGCTGGATGCTTTCTTTTTGGAGTAGTGTTCAGTTTGTGGGCTATTGCCAGTTCTGTGATTGAGTTCAAATAATCCTAAAAGTTACCAATAAATGGATTGTTTATTGCTTATGGAGCTCTCGTAATAGTCTTGTTTTCTGAACAAAGAAACCTTGTTTTAGTGGGGTTTGACTGGAGAACTTGACAAAATTAGTTCTTAAAATTTCTAACAAGGTTAATGATCCAATACGTCTCATCAATAAACTCTAGCAAGAAGCACATGGTTTAGTTTATGCACCCACTTATTGAATACTCTGCCAGTGATGCTTTGCTAGTCTATCCATTTCTTTGAAGTTAAACTTGTGCTGCCTTCTCTTCACATGGTAAGGTTGATTTTCTGAAATAGTTAAAAACATCTGTAACTGATGACAGTGAATGGTTGAAGTTGTTTTGAAAGGCATTTATAAATTCCCTATGCTGAAACTACTGCATGATATGGAAAATTTCTGTATTGTTCTTGAAGCCTGCATTGACCTTCAAAAATTGTAACATACAATATGCTAATGTTTCAGGCTGGGAAATTATCTACTGGAGACTCTCTTGATATGTCCCCACAAGACGAAGCATCGATTGTTGCAAACGAAGCTACGGTTAAAGACATGGAGGTAAAGTTGAATCCTTCCCTGATAACATGGGGGCTGAAACGTCTCTGTCCTCCAATGAACTGAGTTATTGGACTAGAAGAACTTTAATTGATTGCTTGATGCATATGTAAGACTTTAATTGACTACAAAAATGCAGGACTTCAAGTTACTTTCAATGTAATATCCTTCCGTAAGTTCTGATGAATCTTCAACAGCAGCATGCTATATACAGCTATACATATCAAATCTTGAACACCTTCATGCATAATGAACTTGAACTTCATTTTTTCTTAGAGTAACGACCACCAAGATTTTCCTCTATTAGTTACAAAATGCAATTTTGGGTTTTCTCCAGCGTTAGGAATTTCTTGCAATTAGCTCATCATCCATGCAGCTCACTACCTTTCTCTTTAGATGATAGGGAGAATGACGCATCAAATGAAAATACCATTTTTATTCCTAAATTATATATGTTTCTTAAGTTCCTAATATATATGATATTTCTGGTTTCAGGGAGCTGCTGTTGCTTATGTGGCTGATCTTTTGAAAGTCCCTGCAATATTCATAAAAGCTGTGACTGACATAGTGGATGGTGACAAGCCAACTGCAGAGGAGTTCTTGCAGAATCTGGCTGCAGTGACTGCTGCTCTTGAACAGGCAGTCGCCCAAGTTGTTGATTTCATCAGTGGAAAGTGTCTCTCTGAGCTTTGAAATGATGTGACCTTCACTGCCTGATTTTTTGGAAGATGCATGTCGGGAAGTATCAAATGAACCATTGTTTCACGAGATACAATATATGTTCGAAGACATGTGATATTTAGCTTAAAACTGCCATAGTTCATAGTTTGAGAGGGCCCAATGTTTCTGGGTCTGATGGTTTGGTTTTATATTTCCACGCACTCAACCGAGGTCCAAGCATTGGGACCAACAGCACAATTTGATTAGGTATACCGTTATGCAGCCAAAAGGGTGATATGCTGTTGGCATAAGAACTTGGCGTGACAATCTTGTATAACGGAACCTGGTATGATAATCTTAGATTGCCCTGGTGTGAATTTCAATAGTTTGGCAGTACTCTTCCTTTCATTAAGGTTGCGTTTGTTTTTTACCTGTTTTATTGTTTGTGATAAAATAAAATACGGTAAAGTGTTTGGTAACAAATCAAATTGCATTTTGTATTGTGGGACTTTTTAAAAAATTAAGTATGGAATATAGTTTTTGTAAAGTAGTTTTTATAATTCTTTTAAAAGAATTTTATAAAATTCTATTTGTTGCGATGAAACAAAACATAGAAAGAAGTAATTTTTATATATTTTTTTTAACTGAGTTTTTAAAAACTCTTTATTTTTGTGTTTGGAAAGTGTTTTTGAAAAAGTTTGAAAATTTTTTTTTTTTTTTTTGCTTTGCTTGAAATTGAGATATTTTTTTTATGTTTTAAAATTATTTTAATATGCTGATATCAAAAATAATTTTAAAAAAATAAAAAAATATATATTATTTTAATACATTTTCAAATAAAAAACACTTTAAAAAGACAACTGTACGATATTTTCACCAAATATTTTATACATGTTTTTTTGCTACATATACATTTTTAATCATAATTTTTACCAAACACATATTTAAATTCAACTAACAACATCTAATCATATTTTTTTAAAATTATAATTATAAAAAATTACTTTAACAACAAACACATTCTAAAAAAAAAAAAAAAACAGAGACAGATTGCCTTTGTTCAGTTGCTTGGACTGGCATTTGCACACATATCCATAAAGATTTTAGGCTGCAATTCGTGGACTAATCTTTATTTCATGTCCACCTGTGAACCGTCCATTGCATTTGCTTCAATCTATTTTGACATTTAGATTTCACATTATCCTCGTTGCCCCAATTTTTGGTGCGGCTCACGTTAACGGCGCAGCTAGAGCTGAACGATGCAATAATACAAGGCTAGTGCTGCTTCTTCTTTTTTAATGCAAGGATTCGGGGCTGCATATATAGATTATAAGAAAGCACGCATCAATGCATCAATTTGCAAACCCATCACCAAATATCAACCAACATCTTTAAACATAATCTCCATGAAAGCCTTGTTTCCCAACTACTGCCTTTACGCTACATAAAAGAATACAGATTTATGTATACCACACTATACATGACGAAAATACAATTATCCCCTGCACCTTATTTTAATATATACTTCAACATAGAATGCAGCAGCTGTATAAATGAGGCTCCTGACCTTGCTTCACAGGGAAGTGAAGGGGTTACTGCCTAGCATCTTCTCCCAGCAAGAGTGTCAACATCTCTTCCAGCAGCGAAACCATGGGGAGCGAACAGATCGGACAAGGAGGCTTGACATCGAAGGCCAGTCCTGGCAAAGCTTCAATTCTGGCTCTCGGCAAGGCATTTCCTCACCAGCTAGTCATGCAAGAATTTCTGGTCGATGGGTATTTCAAAAACACCAATTGCGATGATCCAGAGCTCAAGCAGAAGCTAACTCGACTCTGTAACTCTGCAAAACCTTTTTTCTCGTTTAGCTTTTCACGTCCAGATAAATGCTAAGGGAATGCATGCTATCCATTGAATATAGAAATGAGAGGACACGAGGACAATACAATCTTCTTAGGCTTAATAAATCTGTTGCAGATAGCAATTTGTGCCAAACAAAACCTTTGACAATGGGGGACAGGGTTACAGGAGTATTCTTTTTTCTTATCACCTTTTTAGGTAGTTCATCTGCTAGAACTCAAAATTTAGGGTATTGATACTTGGGAAAATTTACAGTACGGATATTAAATTTACAGTACACGGATATTCTATTAGTTATTTACTAACTTTAAATAAAAAGACAAATGAGAAAGAGAATAGTATTCATGAACATAAAAGGTGTTAAAGAATATTTCTATTTAAGATCTACCTGAGAGATCTCTCCTACTTATTTTTATCTATTTCTTCAAAGTACATTCAGAAATAATTACTAATATATCACTAATTACTAGCTGGTATAACCCTCATTTTCACTCTATGGAAACTTGCAGGCAAAACAACCACCGTGAAAACTAGGTATGTGGTCATGTCAGATGAGATCCTGAACAAATACCCTGAACTTGCCATTGAAGGCATCCCTACCATCAAACAGCGATTAGATATCTGTAACGATGCTGTAACACAAATGGCCATTGGAGCTTCACGGGCTTGCATCAAGAAATGGGGCAGGTCTGTATCAGATATAACTCACATGGTCTACGTCTCCTCGAGTGAAGCTAGGCTACCAGGTGGCGACCTTTACTTAGCGGGAGGCCTTGGACTCAGCCCTGAAACGCAGCGTGTTATGCTATACTTTTCAGGGTGCTCTGGAGGTGTGGCTGGCCTTCGTGTTGCCAAGGATATCGCTGAGAACAATCCGGGAAGTCGAGTTTTGCTGGCTACTTCTGAAACTACCATTATCGGGTTCAAACCACCAAGTGTAGATAGACCATATGATCTGGTTGGGGTTGCCCTCTTTGGGGACGGTGCCGGAGCAATGGTAATAGGCACAAATCCAGTTCCGGTTACTGAAAGTCCTCTCTTTGAGCTTCACACCGCAATCCAGAATTTCTTGCCAAACACTGAAAAGGCTATCGATGGCAAGCTAACAGAAGAGGGTATCAGCTTCAAGCTAGCAAGAGAGCTTCCGCAAATAATTGAAGATAACATTGAAGGATTCTGCCACAAGTTGATAGGAGTTGCTGGACTAACTGACAAGGATTACAACAAGATGTTTTGGGCAGTCCATCCAGGCGGGCCCGCAATCTTGAATCGAATGGAAAAGAGACTTGATTTGCTTCCTGACAAACTGAATGCTAGTAGAAGAGCTCTAATGGATTATGGCAATGCTAGCAGCAACACCATTGTGTACGTGCTGGAGTACATGATAGAAGAGAGCAGGAAGATGAAGGCAGGCGCTGCAAATTGTGATTGGGGCTTGATACTGGCTTTTGGACCTGGAATAACCTTTGAGGGAATTCTTGCAAGAAACCTAACTATCTAAATATGATATGGTGGTTTTTTATTCTCCTACACTGGTGGCAGAAAAGTTCTAAATCCATTTTCTTGGCCCAAAACTGTCCTTGTATAACTTCATAGCTCTATGTATCCAAATCTCATAGCCTACTCAAGAAGACAGGCTCTTGTATCACAGCTTTGACAGGGATCACTCACGAAATATAGGTTTGCACGTCACAAAAGGTACTAGATTTGCACCAACTCTCACAATATAAACAAAAAAGATGATTACAGCCGACATATTAATTAAGTTAACCATCAATTAATTATGTGTTAAGTACAAAATTCCAACCAAGTTTCTGCATCCCCAACTTTACAAGTAAACCCACTTTTCTCCTGTCATAATTTGAAAGAGAAACTTAACTGGAGAACAAAACAGATCTCAACAGCATTGCCCAAGTCAATTTCAGGCAGCAATGTTGCTCATAGACTACACCAGAAGACGGCTTCAATTACACCACTCCAGAGGGAAGACGAAGCACAAGCTGCCCTCCAAATACACTGCAAGAAAATCACAATCATATATATGTTGCAATAAAAATTGTAAGGTGATGTTTCACATGCTCCTTGGATAAAAGAATGACATCCAAACATTAACAAACCTTTTCACATAATAATAACAGAAATCTGCTAAGATGAAAGTCTGGACAATTTCTGAGATAAGAACCATAGATGGCCATAATCCGTACCCCAAGGCTACCAATAAGTGTCCACGAGTATCTAAAACCTGTTCACAAGATGCAAAACTTTAATGGTAAATTGCCACTCTAGTTAGTTAATAATTTAAAGGAAAATACTTGTATCAGCCAAGGATAAGAGAGAACGAGGGGGGGGGGGGTCAGAAAAAGATGAAGAAGAAGTGTATTTGGCACATAAATTTCTTGAAGTGACTCCTACAAAAACAGTATTAACTTCAGGGGATATGAGTGATGATGCAATAGTAAATGGGATGAAGAAAAAGAATTTCTGCTCATTCCAGTATCTTTAACACTATTCAACCCTCTTGAGTAAAATTGATTATTTTATCATAATAAACAAGATGCAGGTTTTGTGATGCCTGTTTGAGATGGAAATGTTCTGCATGACCTCTAATGACTCTGAAATCACTTCACAACATGGCTAGCTATCTGAAAGCATGAATAGCTTTTAGAGCATCACTAAAAACAGATTAAGAGTTTAAGGTTCGGCATCCCTTCCATAAGACGACAGAGACCAAACACAAACCCACAAGTAGAGAACCGAACGAGTCTAGCCCCATCCCAAATCCCCGGCTCATATATATATAAGGCTCCTTGGTTCAGAAATTTTCCAAACATTCCCTTCAGAAAACATTCTAAGAGCAACCATACAAAAGATTCAGATCTGCAAGAACAAACCTGGAGGACCCAATGGGCACAGCTCAAGAACCTTGCAACACCCAATGCAAATACATAATGCGCAGTGAATGGCTCAACAATCTACAAGTACAGCGAATGAAGACATGAGTTTCAACTTTCAATTTGCAAACCTCCTAGACTAATACTTTCTACAATATGAAACCAAAGCACCAACCTTGGTGTTCTGCATGACACGCAACTGAGGAAGTACAGAAACAGCTTCCAGGTATACACAGAATGCCCAGAGGATCCGGTTCAGTAGATTGTGAGATGTTGATGGATGAATAAGCAAAGCTAAAACAGCACAAGGTGCCGCCTGCATCCAAATTCAATTGAAGGGTAAGAGTTAAAGGTATAATCATTATCGAGTAATCCATATCCCATATTCATTACATAGAGAAAGGGAACTAGTTAGCATGAAAGAAAGAATTTGAAGTTTGACAACCAGAAAATCTAAGAAAAAAACAAACTTAGTTTCATCCACAAGTATGTGGGTAGTATTGTAAGAGCATGTCATTGCCATGAACATGAACAAAGAAGCATAAAGGAGACATTAACGTTATATAGTGAATATTGATGGGTACAAAAAATTGAGGAAAACATCGTACAAGTTCATTTTTTATATAAGAAGTCTTTCCTATCAAGAAACCATAAATATAACTGCATTTACAAAAAAACAAAAAGTGTAGAGTTAATCAAATACTCACCACATAATATAATGCAAAGTTGTCTTTATCCTCCATGTAACTCGACTTCAGTTTAAAACGGATTGTATAAATAACCCACAGGGTTGTAGCCAACGTTGCCAGGTCCAGTACGGTATGAATATCATATTCCATTACAAAGCTGCAGTACAGCCTCACAGCTAAGAACATGGCTGTCAGCTCCTGAGTTTTCAGTGATAGCCCTGCAAAATATTCAAAATAATGTTACAAGCCAAAACTTTGAATCCAAAAACTGAAAGGTATAACCACAACAAGTTCCAAAATTTAACGGAAAAATCCAAACTTTCTCTCTAATTACATTAGTTCCCCGTCAAAAAAACAAAATTTTCCATGGAAAACAAAATAAAATCCAAAATTTTACCAAAGATAAGGTCACAAAATCATTGAAACACGACAAACGAAAACCCAAAATTTAGCACAATAATCCCAGCTCTCTTTAATACCATCAATTCCAAACAGAAGCAATAACAATGAAAGAAAAAATTCAATTCAAAACCAAGAAATATATAACCATTAGATGATTGATCAACCAAAAAAAACCTGAAATTTAGCACCAGAATCCGATTTTCCCTCTATTGGAACATTTCCCATTAAACAAATCATTCCATTAATAAACAAAAAATAACCATTATATCATTGAAGCACAACAGAAAAGATCGAAGATTTAACGCAAAAATTAAAAATTTCTCTCTAATTAATAACCCCCATGAAAAAAAATTCAAACCCTAATAGTTTGGGATTCCGTTTACTTACCAGCACAAGTCTTCTCTTTCATTAACTTATAAATAAGCACAGAGATTCCAATGGAGTGAACAGCCTCAGCAGCTACAAAGAGGTTATCGTGATCGTGTACGATGAATCGGAGAAGCACCAGCGCTGTCATCCCCGCCACAACCGCCAAAAACGCCTTGACCTTCGGAGGCTGTCGTCGCACCCATGTTGTCACCACTTGGATCGGTCTTTTCGGTGGTCTCATCGTAGAATTCGATTTGATTCTCCTGAAAAGTGATGGAAATTGAGGGGAAATTAGCGCTGCTTGATGGAGATTTTAAAGAGGGAGGGGATTTTTATTTTTATTTTTATTTTGGGGGGGTGCGAAATTTTATTTTTCCCATTATGATTTCCATATTTATTATTTTTGTCAGAAGAAAAAACAGAAATCAATACAGTCACTTTAGTTTCAATAGTTGATCAACTCCCGATAACCTAACATCAAATAATAAAAATAATTTAAAAATAATTTCTAAAATAAAAATATAAAATTTAAGTTAACTCGATTACCTCACAACCCGCAATATAAAATTTGAATAAAAAAATTAAAAAAAAAAAAAAAACCAAAGCTAAATTAATAAAAAAAATATTAAAAAAAAAAAAATTAACTCATGTTAACTTGATTAACTTACAACCCATGATAACTCTACAGGAAAAAAAAAAAAAAAAAAAAACATAAAAACAACAAATTTCTTGGCCCAATAACCAAATCTCAAAAGATGAAAATAAAAAAAATAAAAAAAACAAACATCATGAAAAAAAAAACTCAATTTAATTTGAATTACCTTGACTAACTCGAGACATACAATATAAGATAGGGATAAAAAAAATTGAGTTTTTTAAAACAAAACCTAGAAAAAAAGATAAAAGTCAAATTAATAAAAAAAACCCGGGTTAACTTAGGTTAAATTAACTAACTCGTGACCTAAGATAATAGCCCTACTAAAAGAAAAGCAGAAAAATTACAAAGTCAAAGGTCAAAAATTTAATGTCAGATGATGAAATTGAAAAAAGTTCAAAAAACAAAACATCAAGAAAAAAAATTCAATTCAACTCAAGTTAACTTAACTAATTTACGATCCAGAATATAAAGGACTGGTATAAAAGTAATGAAGCAAAATTCATAACCATCAAGAATTAAAATATATATATATATATATATATAGCAATTAGATAATGAGGATCAAATCTGATATAAAAACCAAATAAAAGAAAATAATTAAGGATTAAATTATTTAAAAAATCAAGAAAATAATTAAAAAAAAATCAAAATAAAAAATAACCAAAATTGAATACATAAACAATAATAATAAAAAAAACAATCAAAATCAAATGAAATGTTGAGGAACAACATTGAAAAGTATAAATAAATCAAGAAAATGATTAAAAAAAGTAGTAATAAAAAAAAAAATAAGGACCAAATTTGAATGCAAAAATTAAATCAAATAAAATATTAAGAGAAAAAATTGAAAAACATAAATAAATCGAGAAATAAATAAAAAAAAATGAGGATTAAAATTAAGTATAAAAATTAAATTAAATAAAAATATTGAGGGATTGAATTGAATAAAAAATAAATTTTAATAAAAATAAAAAGCAAAACAAATAATAATAAAAAGAATAAGAATATGGATACAAAAATCAAATAAAATTAAATTTTTGTATTTTTTTAAGGAAAGAAAAGGAAAAAAAAAAGCACATTGGAGACACATCGACAGTTCTCCACCGCTATGCATCTAAGAATTATAAAGAGCATGATGAGTTGTTTCTAATGTCATCATAAAAGACTATATTTTGCCGCCGAAGAAGTCCACGTGCGTTGCTAAAAAAGTATGGACTCCTCCCACTCACGTGCTAATAACTTTTAAATTTTTGTTTTTTTTTATTTGCATTAATTAAAAAATCAAACTGACACTTAGCTAGCTTGACAATAGCCAAAAAAAAAAAAAAAAAACCTAGACAACAATTATGGATTTTTGCCTTGAACTATAATTTAGATATTTTACTATGCTTTTAAAATTCAAAATTCAAAAAATTCCCTACATAAAAGTTAATTAAATTTTGCTTTTGAATATATTTAAGTCTTTTCTCTTTGCAAAAGAAAAGTAAAAATGATATGCCCTCTTTCAATTTTAATAACAAATATCTAATGAAAAAAAACTGTACTGCCCCTCAAAACCCATGTTACTTGACTTTATTTAAGAAGGGTAAATTCATGAATTCATTATGGAAGTCCGGTGAGGGAATCCAAATATTGATAAAGTTTAGGTTTTTTTTTAATACATGGATATCAATTCCTGTTATGCAAGGGCTTAATTATTAATAAATTACAATTGGAGGTTTCAATTTGATAAAAACGTATTATAAATGTAGATTCAAACATATTTTTTTAAATAATATTTTAAAAAAATAAAACAAGTTAACTCCTGAGATTGAGATAACCAACAAGAAAAAGAAAGTGGAACAAAATAATGAAGTCCAAGGTCTACTAGCCAAAATATCAAATGATGAATTTAAAAAAAAAATAATAAAAGGATACAAAAAATGAATTTAAATAGGATCTGGGTTATGAAATCGAGATTACCTTGTAGAAAAGTATATACAAAAAAAAATAACAGAGTAAAAATTCCTATCACAAAACAATTTAAAATCCAAATTTTATGGATCAAATATGATATAAAAAATAAATGAATGAAAATAATCAAGGACTAAATTGAAAAATAAAATAAATTAAAAAAAATAGTAATTAAAAGAACGAAGATCCAAATTAGATTAAAAAAAAACCAAATGAGATGTTGAGGGATAAAATTAAAAAATAAATAAATAAATAAAAAAAATAAAATAGCAATCAAAAGAACAAGAATCAAAATTGGATTAAAAAATAAATACAATTAAATAACGAGGGATGAAATTAAAAAAACAAAAAAAATATATAATATATATATATATATATATATATATAAAGTAATCAAAAGAATGAGGATCAAATTGGATACAATTAAATAAAATTCACAAGAATGAAATTGAAAAAAATCTAAAATTAAAAAATCTTTAAAAGTAAAATAAATAGTAATTAAAAAAAATGAGGGTAATTGATAAATATATAAATAAAGAGGACACAAATATTTGTTGAATAGGCTAGCGTAAATTTCTAAATAAAAAAAGAGAAAATAAAAAGGGAAAGAAAATATACTAGAGGCCAATCATACCTTCACCATAAGCATGCATTCCATCGCTAGAAAGAGGACAACATTTCGCTCTCAACACCACCCAAGATAGCATAATTTAGTAAACTAGACAACCCCGCTTTATTTAATATTATTTAATTTATTAAAATTACAAAAAAAAAAAAAAAAAAAAAAAACTTACCAAACCTAAACATTAAAAAAAAAAAAAACAAAAACAGAACTCAGAAGAAAAGGACTAAAAACACCCTTGAAAACAACTTTTGTTTTAAAAGGGCAATTATGTAACTTTATTGTTTAAACAAAAAAAAATAAGATGAAGAAGCCGTTCTATGCAAAAAAAAAAATTTCAATGATATTAAAGTAAATTTATTGTGTAAATAATTTTGAAAAGAAAAAAAAAGCATTTGATTGAAATGCATATATTTTTTGCTTTTAAAGATAACAGAGTAATTTAACCATGTTAAAAAAATATATTAATTAATTTATTTCTAATCAATCTTATAATTACCAATAAATCTCCATGAAAAAACATAATTTTACCCCGGCTACAAGCTTTGCAAGTTTCAATGATGAGAAGGGCAAAATCTTTTCTTCCCAGTTCCAAGATCATGACCAACACGACCATCGAGACCAAAGAGAAACTGTTTAGTTAATTATTTATATGATAATATTAAGAGGTTATTAATTACAGTGATTAAAGAGATTTACTTTTCAAATCTTGAAATTAAAATTTATTAATTTTTTTCTTGTTAAATGTACCAAGTCAAATATAAAGGAGACAACTCTAAACATAGATTTTATCTTAATTGATACATAAACTAGTCTAAAGATATTCTTTTTAGCATAATGCACAGTTTGAAATCTTTCTTTTTCAAGGAACCTAAGTTGTAAATCTTTTTTGCAGTAACTCATCAAACCAGTTTATAATATTTTTACCAGAACGTATGACCATCATATATATAATTTTTGAACTGTATTGATGTAATAGTATCAAAAATAAATTTTAAAATAAAAAATTATTATTTTAATATATTTTCAAATAAAAAAATAGTATATATAATGGTCATAAGCAAGGTTGTTAAAATCGAGATTTTAGAACGAAACGGAAAGCCCTTCACAAAATCGGATCGTAAAAAACGGATCGTAAAATCGTAAAATCGTAAGGAATTTTAAAATACATTAAAAAAAATTCATGTTTCAAATAAAAAATTCATACATAGTTCAAGCACATTAAAAAACATGTTTCAAATAAAACTTCATACATATTTCAAGCCTTCAAATAAAAATTCATATATAGTTCAAGCATCTTAAAATACAAAATTCAAATAAAAGTTATATATAATATAAAATAACATTTCATTAACTAATAATCAACAAACTTAAAACAAACAATATGCTGATGTGTCATGTAAATTAATCATTATTCCTTAAGCATTCATCTCAATAAAAAAAAATATATTGATATAAAAAATAAAAATATATAAATTCAGTATTATTATAGTATATATTTTTAAATAAATATTAATTTTTTAAAAGCAACATAAAGCTGGAGAAAAGAGAAACCAATCACAAAAATCAAGGCTAATTGAGGGTGGGGGGTGGGGGGTGGGGGGGAGCAATTATATTGGGGGGAGCAAAATGAGCAATTATGATTTACAATAAAGTACAATTCACTTCTATACTGTTAACCAATTACTATTTAATTAATCTGTTGTGCCAGAATTAGGTTTAAAATATAAGCTCAAGTAAACTAAATATAAGTATAAAATAAAGGTTAAATTACAAAAAAGTTTCCAAGATAAATGGAATGTGTGGACTATTCATATATAGACATGTTTTGAATCGTGAAGATTTTAATGAAATGGTTAAATATTGCAGAATCTTAAGATGGATTTTAAAAATATCAAGCTTATTTTCCCAAAACTTTCTTACTTACTTTCTACAAGATTTTTCTTTTTTTACTTATTTTCTATAAGATTTTAGGCTCTGTTGCTTTCTATATAAAAAAAAAATTTAGTTTTGAAAATGATTTAGATTATCTCGAGTTTTTTTTTATTGTTTTTTATTAAATTTAACTATTAATTGATTAAATATAAATATAAAATACTCCTTTTATAATATTTTGGTTGGTTTGCTTTTCGGTCGTTGATATGACAAAGTGTGCGATATCTTTTAATGTCATCATGCAACTTTTTACAATAGTGTTATAACTATCTTGGTTAGTTTTTTTTTGTTCTGATGATAGAGTGATGTCCATTGCAGAACGATGGTGAGTCTTCAATATATTTTTTTTCACTCTCCTTCCAAATATAATATTACCAACTCATTTTTTATAATAAATTAATACTAACTTTTTAATTATATTATTAAATTAATCAATTTTATTGAACTCATTTAAGTTAATAACTTTACTTTTTTTTTTTCAAAAACATTGATAACACCTAAATATTTTATATACTCTAGACAAAATTTAACTCTTCTCGTGGCGCAACGTGGTATACCAATTTTTTTTCCTGGAAAAAATTAGCCAGCTTTGCTTTTTTTAGAAACGTTGGTATACCAATTTAGTTATGATTGAAATTTTAAAGGTTTTTTTTTTATCAAATAATTAAATTATGCTAATACAGTACAACCGTCCAAACTTTAATTCAACTATTTGTTTTTATATACCAGCATAGATTCATCCAAAGGGATAATTAAACGAGGATACTCATAGGATTGGGGAAAAGAGAAAAGAAAAGAAAACCTTTTTTATGGTTTATTTATTGTTATCCCTTCTTTATCTGGTTATTAACGAAAATAAGTTGGTGTTTGTTTATGCGGCTGCGGCTGCTTTTAAAGTAAACCGTAACTTTTCAACGTTTGGTAACAAAAAAATCACAATTTATTGATCATGTGGGGCCAGCTAAAATGAATTAAAACCGCAAGTTTGTGGAAAACAATTCTTTGCTGCTTTCCGCAAACCTGCAGAATGTAGTGGAGAGTGAACTTCATTGTTCGTGCGAACAGTGGAGTCACTCTCCATTGTTCCTGTTATTGTTCTGAACCGACCAGGTCCGGTCCAAAGTTAAATGTATTGAACTGGATTTAACCCGGTTAAAAAAAATTCAACTTTAATTTTTTTAACTGTGTTTTATTTGAAAAATTAGAAGGAGATCATTTGACGACGTAGCATTTAAAGAATTTGACCGCAATCCCAATTTTGTTCTTCTCGGGTCCGACCTAGTTAAAAAAAAAATTCAGTTTTTATTTTTATTTTTAATTGTGTTTTATTCAAAAAAAATAGAAAGATATCATTTGACAACGTAGCATTTGCAGAATTTGATTGCAATCCAAATTTTGTTCTTAATGATATTTTACCTTGATATTATTGCGCGTTTAATAAACCATGAAAAATATAATCCTTGTTGGATAGATTTCATACATGATAAAATTGCAACGTAGTTTAATGGAATAATAAAAAATATTTTATATCAATATTATTTATTTTATGATGTAACAATAATAGTTAAATCTACAATAATTAAATTAAAAACCATCAATATATATATACATATATATTAATTATTTTATAACCTTAATTTGCAAAAGTTTTTTTAACTAAACACATTAAATTACTTTTTATTCAATCTCAATTTCAACCACAATAATACCAAACACAGACCAAAAAACAAATTTATCTAGTGTTTTTTTCTGCAGGTGATCTTGACTGTTGGTAATTTTTATGAAAAGTAGGATAAATATAATTATTATATCAAGTTTGAAATTAATAAAATATTATAAACAAATCACGAATACAACTTTGGATATATAAGATATTTAAACAAAATTAAGAAATGATTATTCAAAATTGGTTGGAGTAAATTTACGAAGCTTCTTGGACACTATTACACGCTTTTGGATTCCCCAACTTTTAACTTGAAGACAAAGTTAATAAACCTAAGTATGTACTTTAGTTTTATCCAATCAGTATAAAACAATGTTTTTCTAGTGTCCTTCCTTCTTTTATATATGAAAATACTTTTAAAATAACAATAACATGAGAGGATCGGCTCTCCCCTCTTTTACTTAATTTCTTTAATTTTTTATTTTTCTACTCGTGCTCAAATGCAAAGCTCCAATTTTAGCAAGGAAATTAAAGAGTTCATACTCTCATAGTCTCATGCTTTTCATTTATAAGCACTGTAACATTGAGTATACTAAAATGGTGAAATGTCTTTAATTACTAGTTTTTTTTTTTTAGAAGAAATTGAAATTTTTGGATATTATATCATTTCAAATAATATTTCAGATAAAATTTTTTATATTTTATATTATTATTAAATGAGTTATATTATTTCTAATAATATATTGAATATTAATCTCATATAAGTTTTTTTTATTTTTATATTAAAATGAGTGATAATAAATTATTATCTCTAATAATATTTTGGATATTAAGTATTTTTAGATTTTTTTATTCTTATATTACAAGTGAATATTGTATTATTTTTTTCATAAATAAATTTTAATATTTTTAAAATATAGATTAAAATCCTTTAAAAGTCTATAAATTTACTGTAAAATCCATTCAAAAACACACATCCACCCTTCTTCCACTAATTACCCACTCACACACCAAAACATTACACATGTTTACAAAACATTAAAAATTCAAATTTTAACAATAATTTAAACACACATTAAACATCTAAAATTTACAAAATAATCTTCCTGAAAGTCAAAAATAGATTGGAGAAGTCGTTGGAAACACAAGAATCACACTGAAAGATTATGAAATTACAAGTGGTGGCCCGTGGGTTTATGCACCCCCACAAGTGAACAAAGAAACAGTAGATCGAGACCACCTTAGAAATCCCACCTTTCTTGCTCTCTGATTCTTTGAAGTTCCTTCTTTGTGTGATTTCATTGGATTAAAAGCAAGAAAATGGAAATTTGGAAGTGGGTTTTTGTTGGGGCTATTTGGTATACTGGTCTTGTTTTGAGTATTGGTGTTGTGAAGCTGGGCAAGAGTCAACGCACTGAGAGGATTTCAGGTTGGTTTTTTGGTCTTTTAACTGTAATGTAGATCTAAATTATTTGGAGTGATTTTTTTTTGCTAGTTATATTACAAAGTTAGGTTGGTGGATTTTTGGGATTTACTTAAATTTAAGTAATAATTAGGTTGGTGGATGTTTGGGATTTACTTAAATTTAAGTAAAAATTGATGATTTGCTGACTTCAGTTTAATTGCTAAATGTCTACCAGTTTAGTCCATGTCTACCAGTTCAGTGGAGATGTGATAACATCTCTTTGTTGATGTATTGAAGCATTGGGGCTTAACATTTATTGTTGAAACTAACTGGAATGTACTATAGTAATCTTTCTTTTTTAATGTAGGAAAAACAAGAAGAGTTAAGAAGAGATAAGTGATATTGAAGCAGGATAGATGGAAAGGGTTGATATCACAATTGGTAGCTATTTTAGTAAAATTCAACTTCTCTAGGGTTTATTTTGAGCATCACCTAGGTGAACATATCTGGTTGAGATGGTCTAAGCTTGCACTTCAAGTGATTGTATGCTAATAAAGACTTGGTCAAGGAAAAGCATGATTGAATTTATTTAGGTTTCTAATGTCTTGACTTTCCATACTGGGGAAACAACTTGGCGTGAAGATGGGCGTTAATATGTCTAACACCTGGTACAGTTCTATTAATGATGACATAGGTGGTCATAGCATATGATGAAAGAGCTTTCCTAATTCTTTGTTTCTATTTGTTCTATGTTCTTATATTATTACATGCACTATGAAGAGGAACCGCTCAAGTTTGGAAAGCTAGATCACATTAGAGGGTCAATTTGTCTCAAGTTAGAGATTGAAAAGTTAAAAATAATAATGCTTAAGCCATTGTAAATGTCCAAGTATTGTATATTAGACACACATGGAATAGGGACTCGTGGAAAACAATGTGAAAGATAATAAAAACAATTGGCAATATCAGATGTGATTTGGTAAATGTGGGGGCAAGGAAAGGGTAAAATGAAGGTTTTGTTCTTGCTGATTTAAATGAAACGTTAAGTTTTCTTTTATGAATAGTGGATTTGTTGAATCAGAATTTGATAATGGGTAGATTTCAGAAACTACAAAAGTTGTTTGGAGTTCAATGAATGAGAGATCTCTAAGTATGACTGGGCTATACAACATGCAGGTAGTGCCGGAGATGTTTTGGAAGATGATCCTATTGGAAGGTTGAAAGTTTTTGTCTATGAACTTCCAGGCAAATACAATAAGAAGATTCTACAAAAGGACCCAAGATGCCTCACCCACATGTTCGCAGCTGAGATCTTTATGCATCGGTTCCTATTATATATCCCTACACGAACGCTCAATCCCAAGGAAGCTGATTGGTTTTATACCCCTATATATGCAACTTGTGATTTGACTCCAAATGGCCTTCCTTTGCCTTTCAAATCACCGCGAATGATGAGAAGTGCTATACAACTTATTTCTTCAAACTGGCCTTATTGGAATCGGACTAGAGGTGCTAACCACTTTTTTGTTTTGCCACACGAATTTGGTGCATGCTTCCACTATCAAGTAAGTAAACCTTTTCCTTTTTATTTACCTTCACCTGTTTCGCTTAGATTCTGTTGACAAATTTTCTCCATGCATTTTGATTTTTGAATCAATTGACCTGAATATGTGGTTTTCTGGAGAGCTGTTGAGGTTGCTATCTTTCTGATATATCTAATTATTGATATATATTAGTAATAAAGTGTTGCATTCTGGAAATTTCTTTTTATTTCCATCAACTCTTAATTTATGTTCCTCTATTCTTTATGCTTTTTGCGGGAAGAGAAGGCTATTGAAAGAGGAATTCTTCCCTTGCTCCAACGTGCCATCTTGGTGCAAACTTTTGGACAAAGAAATCATGTTTATGGCTTCATTACAGTTCCTCCATATGCTCCTCCACAGAAAATGCAAACCCACTTGATTCCTCAAAAAACACCTCGGTCAATTTTTATTTACTTCGAAGGATTGTTATATGATGTAGGAAATGACCCAGAAGGTGGCTACTATGCAATGTAATTCTCACATAGTTCTTACATCTTTAAGAATGTGATTAGATGTTCAATTACTTCAACTCTTTTCCATAGAATGTGAGGCTTAAGTATATTTTCAAACAAAATATCAACAGAAATGAAGCCTGTATGGTATGGGTTATGAAACTAGAATCATGACCCTTACATATTTTTCAATTAGAATGAATTAAGTCAAATACAATATTTAGACTTCTTCATTCAATTGTCAAGCTTATTGGAAGAGAGAATAGATTTCATGTTTTAGCAATGATCCTATATGTGATAGAGGCTCAAGTGGAGATCACCGATCAATTTGTTTCATATGTTTACAGAGGTGCACGAGCAGTAGTCTGGGAGAACTTCAAGGACAATCCACTTTTTGACATTTCCACAGAGCACCCAACAACGTATTATGACGACATGCTGCAAGCTGTTTTCTGTTTGTGTACCCTTGGCTAGGCCCCATGGAGTCCGAGATTGGTTGAAGCAGTGATATTTAGCTGTATCCCTATTATTATAGCAGACGACATTGTTTTACCCTTTGCTGATGCAATCCCATGGGAAGAAATTAGGGTATTTGTAGACGAGAAAGATGTTCCAAAGTTAGACACCGTACTCACTTCCATTCCACCTGAAGTGATATGGAGGAAGCAAAGACTGCTTGCAAACCTTTCAATGAAGCAGGCAAAGTTATTCCCACAATCTACTCAAGCAGGAGATGCTTTCCATCAAGTTTTGAATGGACTTGCTCGAAAATTGCCTCATGATAGAAGTGTTTACCTGAAGTCAAATGAGAAGATCTTAAACTAGACTGCAGGCCCAGTCTGTGACTTAAAACTTTGGTAGCTGCTTTAACTCGATGCTTCTTAAAGAAATTCTTAGCAGCCTACCACTTAGCCCTGCCAACAAAGTTGGTTTAATCAATTGGTTATTTCGCAGAAAGTGTAAATCATGATTTTGCTTTCAATGTATCAGATTAAAAGATTCATTCTGCATGTTTAAGAGAGTGGCTATTAGTTGTAATCTGCAATGGATGAAGAAACTTCAAACAAGGAACTGTTATATGTTTTAATCCCCTTGATGCACGACTTCATTATAGCATATAATTATCTCATGTTGTGACCAAGTTTTAAACCTTGGCTAATTTGGTCTGGCAAATGTTTTGTGTTTTGTTTCTAAGTGACTTGGGGATTCACTCCTACTTTGAAACACAACTTAAATTCATTGAAAGCAATGGATCAGAAGCCACATTTTTTGTCTTTTGAACTGCCCTGGGCGGTCATGTTCAGCGATAGAAACAGTAGATCACATCCCTTTTGGTTTTATCGGTAGAACGAGAGGGGACTCGTCGGCCACCGGACAAATACGAGTGTTGATACCGATTGGCGAATTCTTTTAAACTAGATTCCAATTCTTGATACCATTTAACCCAAAATAATAATAGTGTAATATTCAATAAATCCTCTCAAGAAAGTAACCTCCCAATAAAATATCTCACACTCAAACCCTAAACGTTCAAGAAATCTCTTTTTAAGAAAAATCCTCCAAATAAAATCAAACCTCACAAAATTCCTCTAAAGAAACTAAAGCAAATTAAAACTGAGAGAGAAAAAGTAAGAAACGTTATGGTATGATACATTAATTTTACTGGAAGCAGAATGCATTTATCATAGAATTGATCAGAAGTTGGGAAATGACTGTAATATTGGGTCCCAGCTCGAATGCGAAATTTTCAAGTCTTTCAATAGGAGCCTTGATAGTGTACTTATTGAATTATTAAAAACAAATTTGATATTATTGTTAAGAATATAGAAGAACCATGTTAACCAAAACTATTAGAAAAAATTTCAAGAATAATTTCACATGATTTTCAAACCTTTCAAGAATTCAATGTTCAAGCATTGTACTGCTAGAAATTCAGCTAGAAGGTACTACTTACCTCATTGATATTCAGTTTTCCTTCTTTCAAATGTGCGAAAAAAGAAAGAAAACTTTGCTATCAAGAAAAGGATAACCAATTCAATTTTGCAAACTGCATCTTTTTAACTATTTAGCATCTCTTCTTTGCTTGGCACCCAAAAAAGAACCTTAAAGTTAAAGTTTTCCAAAAAAAAAAGGCAATCTTTGTCCTTCAGGAAATGAAAAGGCAACTAATTTAAAGTTTTTTTGTTCTTACTATCTTCTCTTATTTTGCTTCATATCCTAGCCAACTACCATATCTTATGTAATAATGATTTGCAAAGTTGGTCATAAATGCTCTAAAATAATAATAAAAACCTCCTTCATCACCCAATCAATCTCTTAAAATTAAGATGTTTCGAAGATATGAACAATGCTAGCAAAACTCTCTTTTAAACACTATTTATTTAAATTATCCATGTCATCATTAATTAATTTACTTTCCAGCAACACTCTCTTCTTCTTCTTCTTCTTGAATTGTGGAAGCCAACTTATAGGGACAAGGTTAAATAAATATCAAAATTATGAGCCATATCTCAATTAAATTTATCTTCAAGAAATTTGATCTCCAAAGGTTAAGAAACTTCACAATTGAGTTCTTCCATCCACATTTTCTAATAGATTACATCAAGAACGCACATTCTATAGAATGAAAACAATATTGTTAATGTGGAGGAAACATGATATTTTTCATTCAAATACTTTTCTAATTTCAGAGATAAAAGGATAAAATTTACAACTTTTTTAAAATTAGGGATCCAATTAATTTTTTTTTTCTTAGAGCATTCATTTGAAACCCAACATATAATTAGGAGTCTAATTTGAGACCTTTTCCTTTTCTTTTCATTGTAGAAGAATTACCACGCTCAAAGTCATATTGATTGAATATTATAGTGTTATTAATGAGTGTTTCTAATCCTTTTATTTTCACTAATTTATCTTGTAATTTGATGATTAAATTTATAAATCCACCACATATTTCATATCTCGATATATTTTTAATTGTGCGTTTTTAAAAACTTTACACCATGCATGCATTTTTTATATATATAAAACAGTTACACTCGAATTTTCGTACTTCTTCCAACAAAAATTAATCAAATATAGCAAAATTAGTCATATTACCTCTGCATATTGAGGTGAAAATGAAATTGAAGTTCACGAGTCTCCAATTTTAAATAATTAAATATAGAAATCATTTGCAATAACTATACAATAGAAATGATTAATAGTTTGCATATATGTCAAATAATTGATAAAAATCTTAATAGAATGAATTTTAAGGATGCAAAGTATAATTTTTAATACGACAAACTAAAGAGCAAGAGAAGAATATTAAAAACCAGGTACAACATCGAGAGTTTGAGTGTAAAGAACAAGAGATTGTGCAGTTGAGATCTCTTTTAGCTGCTTTAACACAACATCAACAGGTGCATAGAGCGTTTCTAGGAGGTTTGTCGGCACAAAATGATGATCAAGGGACAGATTAACCTCCATCAAAATAATAAGAAGATTCGCTACAGTACTTGCTCCTGTTGCGTCCATAATTATTTGATAGTACTAGCTCCTGCTTCTTTTACAGTAAAGAATAATACGACTACTACTTTATTACCGTGATTATTGCCGCTGAAAATTTGCAAAACCTTTGCCTAGCTTTGAGAATGAACAGATACTGGATAAACCCATTGTTTTAATCCTCGAGAGCATGACTATCGTTGAATAGGGTATCTATCCAAATTTCTGAAGTAAATGGTAGTCACATGTTCAAACCTTTGGGAAGTTTAGAGCTCAAACATCATATTGATATTCAGAATTCCTTCTTTGAGTGTCCCAAAAGCGATGTCTATTGTCTATCAAGAAAAGAAAAAGGAGGGAAAGCAACTAATTTAAAGTCTCTTCATTCTTGCAGCATCTCTTTCTTACTATTTAGCATCTCTTCGTTGCTTTGTACCCATGACAAGTACCAAATTCTTACTTGTACATGTAACTATGGTTTGCAAAAGCTGGTAATGCAAGCTTTAAGTTAAAGGAGATATATCACTTCCATATATTAATTTATAATGCATTCCATAACTTTTTCTTTGCATGCTGTAACAACAATATGCGGCAACTCCTATTTTATGATACCTTACCCAAAATCTATTGCAGAATTCTTTTCTCATAAGAGTCTTTTCGCTATTCATTTTAAGAGATTTTTCCAGAGATATCCACTTTCACTTTTCATCTTACAAAACAGTTTCTTCAGGGGTTCATCGAGATAACTAGTTTCCACTGCTGAGGAAAAGATACAATGCTTGAAAAATTGCCTGAAGAAGTCTTAAATTTGTGGAACAAATGGGAGATTCGAGGAATGGTTTTGCTTAGTCTCTTACTACAAACCATCCTCATCATATTTGGGTCTCGGCGAAAGACCATTGCAAGTAGCTGGATCAGGATTCTCGTTTGGTCTGCATATCTATCAGCAGACATGGTGGCAACTGTTGCACTGGGTAATCTAGCAAGGAGCCAAGGAGATTCATCATGTGACGGTTCAAGGAAAGCAAACAATTCTATCCAGGAATTTTGGGCACCTTTTCTACTCCTGCACCTTGGTGGCCCAGACACAATCACTGCATACTCGATTGAAGACAACGAGTTGTGGTTAAGGCAATTACTTGGTCTTGTATCTCAAGTTGGAGTGGCTTTTTATGTCTTCTCAAGGTCTTGGGGTAGCCGTATCCTCACATTCATAGCAATCCCAATGTTCATTGTTGGCATTATAAAGTACGCAGAAAGGACTTGGGTGCTCAGGTCTTCAAGCTCCGATGGCTTGAGAAACTCCATTCTCTCAAAATTTCGGCCTTTTTATCCATTAAGGGAATCATCAAAAACTTTTGAACAAGCTCTCAAGGGAAATTATCTTCTTCAAGCTTATACTTTTTTAGATATATCCATGTTTATGTTGCAGGATCTTGTTCCTGGCATTCCTGCACTAATGAACAGCCAGTTGCTGATTTCTAAAAATTTAGCAGACGATGCCTTCAAGGTGGTAGAGGTTGAGCTTGGATTAATATATGATATGCTTTATACTAAAGCACCCTTGGTTTACTCCCTTGTCGGAATCATTCTTCGCTCTATCAGCTTTCTGCTCTCTTCTACTGCGTTTGTTACCTTCCATGTCATGATTGTCAGACATGCATACTCAACGATCGACATTGCAATTACGTATTTATTGTTCGTGGCCGCTGTTTTTCTCGAGTTTTATGCCTTTTTATGTCTTGTTCTCTCTGACTGGACAATGATTTGGTTGATTGATGATGGAGGGAATGCCATAAGTAGTACTATTTATTCTTTGATAAGGAAGTTAACTAGAAGCGAGAGGTGGTCGAGATCCATAGCAAAGCATAACCTGATAAGCACTTGCTTTGAAAAGAAGCCACACAAATGTTTGGAATTGCTGGGAATCGATGAAACGATGAGGCAGATGTATGTGAAACGAGAAGATATGAATGCTGGAATCCGACGTTGTATTTTTGGACACCTTCAAAAGAAATGTGAGAAGATTAAGGAAAGTTTCAATTTGATTGATAAAAATTTCAGAAGTAAAGTAGTTGGTCAGCGAGGAGATGGTGTTCTAGAAAGAGATGGACTATTACTGCAGTTCAAGTGGTGCACGACAGAAGTAGATTTCAGTCAGAGCATTCTTGTTTGGCATCTCGCGACAGATATTTGTTATCGTGTTGAAAAAAATGCAAATAATGCCTTCTCAGAGTATGAAACAAGCAGATGCTTATCTGAATACATGCTGTATCTTTTGGTGATGAGACCAAATATGCTATCTAAAGGAACCAGTGATGAGGGATATCTAGAAACTTTGGAAGACTTGCGGGGTCTTAAATCCCGTGTTCTAAGAGACAACAAGGCCATGAGTAAGAAGGATTTTGCTGATCAAATTTTGCTTCTTAATAAATTCGATGGTGTTGATGATCCACAGTTTCAAAGACAATGGAAAATAGCCAAGTCAGTGTTAAATGGTGGGGTTTGTCTCACCAAGCAGTTGCGGGCATTGGAATTTGAGAGGCGATGGAAGATGATAAATGAAGTTTGGATAGAAATGCTTGCTTATGCAGCAGCTCATTGTCCATGGAAACAACACGCTCAAGAACTGAGAAGAGGTGGAGAGTTACTCACTCATGTCTGCTTTCTTATGGTGCATCTTGGATTGAGCGAACAGTATGAATTCTCGCAATTTGACTACTACCAAGTTCATCAAGCGGATCTTCAGATATTGCCATTGGTAAGTATATCAAAAATCTTCAGATTATTTCATTTTCTTCATTTATTGATAAAATTCTCTTAATTGGATGTTATTTAATTTAAAATTGTTGGTTGGTGTTTAAAAGTTTAAGAATATATTAATAATTTACATTAAAATCTTCATATTAAATAACAAAATCCAACATTATTTTAATTCCACATATAAAAATCCCGCCACATGTTTTTCTAAAACTAATCCCAACATTTTTTATGCTATAGCTCAATCCATTATCACACATGTTCCTCGTACTGTTAATCAGTCCAGTCAATATTGATGTCTTTGTGTCTGAAAATCATAGAATAAATTATTAATATTAGATACATGCTTTTGTTCCAAAAAAGGAGGAGAGAGAAGAATATCTCCAGGCCAAAGACAAATATTTCAGAGGTAATGCAGATATGTCAGCTTCAAGTTCCGACAAGGTATGATACTGATTTCCTTTCTGACAAGGTATGAAAATTTTTCTAAAATTAATTAGAAAATGTTTTTTTATTATTTGTGAGAGACCATGAATAATAAATTAGTATCTGGAAATTATTCAAACTACCTTCATATATTGAAATGAAAAATCAAACTGAAATTCACGAGACTCCTAATTAATTTCTATTTTTTAATTAATAATAGCTTGTTTGTATAAATTAATTACTCATATTGAGCTCCAACATTGCTATTTTGAAGGAGATGAACAAACTTAAAACGACTGTAGAGGATAAAGATCGAGAGGTGAAAGAACTTAAAAAGATCTTAGCAGAAAAAGATCAAGAGCTTGAGCTATTGAGATCTCGTTCAACTGCATCAACTCCACAACAGGGAATTGGGGCAATTCCAGGAGGTTCGCCAGCACAAAGTGATGATCAAGGAATTGGTCAAACTTCATCAAATAATGAGATCAGTTTAAGCATGGAATAAAAGGACGTTGCGTCCTTAATTGTTTAAGTGAATTAACTAAACTAAATTTTAAAGGCATGCAAATCACTAAATTCCTCATAAAAAAAACATGAGGAAAATATTTATGCTCGTTATTTACAGGCGTGTTCCCCCCCCCCCTCCCAAAATTTAGCGTAGAATATGATCCGGAAGGAACATGGAGACCTATCTTGTTTTTAAAGAGAAAAAAAAGGTCTAGTTTAAAAAGTTACTATCTAATATTATGGTTATTAAAAATCTTAATTGATAAACAAAAATTCTATAATATAAAATTGATTATGTAAAAGAAAAGATATTATCATCCTTTAAGAATCCTATTTGAGGTAGATTGCATCGCTAGTTTTGTTTTAAATTGCTAAGAATTTGTTTTATTATATTATTGATGGTCTCCTTATAATATTACTAACTTTAGCACCAATAAATATTAAACTACAAATACTGTCAGTTCTAGTGTTGGTAAATATTACGTGATTGAAATGTATGATATTCCTAACTTTGATGTCAATGAATATTGAGGTTCAAAATAATTCTCAATTCTAGTGTTTAATATTCATAACTCTAACGTTAGTTGATACCAAAAATATTTTTAATTTTGACATTAGTGAATATGAATATTCCTAACTCTAGAGTCAATAGAAATTTAACTAGCCCTGCTTGTTTTATCGAAAGTAGTTTCCTTTAGGAAAGTGAATTCCGAGGAAAGTGAATTTTGGAAAAGTAAATTTCGAAAAAGTATTTTTCGATGTTTGGTAGTGTAATGAAAAATAAGTTGAAAAATATTTTCCAGTATTTGGTTATGTCATGGAAAATGAGCTGAAAAATAACTTATTAATATTTTATTTTTTTCAAGTTTATTAAAATAATGAGGAACAAATCTTACAAATTAAAAAGTTAAATGAGAATGAAATTGAAAAAAAATATATAATTTCATAAATTATCTCAAATAAAATAAATAATAATTAAAATAATAGAGATCAAATCTAAAAAATTAAAAAAAAAGATTAATAAATTAAAATAATAATAATCAACATTTCATAAATTATTTCAAATAAAATAAGTAACAATCAAAAGAATGAGTACCAAATTTGATAGATAAAAATTTTCAATAAAAAAATAATAAAGAAAAAGCAAATAGCAATTATAAAAATAAGTACCAAAGTTAATATAAAAATAAAATTTTAAGAGATGAAATTGAAAAATAAATATTCAAAACAAAATATATATAGCAATTAAAAGTTTGAGGATCAAATTTGATATAATTAATAAAAAAATATTTTAATAAAGAAATATTTTTTTGTTGAAAATCTAGGAAGTGTGTTTTTTGTTTTTTATTGTTCAATGTAGTAGCTCACTATGAGTCCATTAACCTCAAACAAGGGTAGAAATATTTTTTTTCTTACAAAGATAAGGTTGAGGGTTTTATTCTTTTGAAAATTTGGATATGTCAGCTTGATGAGTTTGTTAATTATGGTCAAGTTCTAACATGTAAAACAACATTAAAAAGAGAGAGAGAGAAAAAAAAAAATAAATTGGCTAATACTAAAAAGAAAAAATGAGAGAACCTGTTTAAGGATAACCAAAAAAAGGCACTAGGATAATAACACCTGACACTTAAAACATAACCACCACATTTAAAAGGGGGTATAAATGCATGGAGAGGAAAAAGAGATGACTTTTCCTCTCCCTAAAACTAGCAACAACCCTAGCTGTAATAGCCCCTTTCTTGCTAATATACTCTTATCCAAACCAACCTTGTATGTAACCCATTTTGAATACTTGAGTGAGAAGAGAGTTGAATAGTGGAAAGAGAACCAAAAACATGATGAAAAGAATAAGGTAGAGGGCCAGCTGGAATAGTAGAAGAAAAAGAGAAAAATCAAGAGGGAGAGGAGGGAAACTACCAAAACCTTCCCCAAATCTTGTCTAAAAATTGTGGTAAAAGTAACCTCACTCTCCTACTTATTATTTTGAGATGTTGAAGCAAGATAAGAAGGAAACCTCAAATGGAATAACCTAAGGTTCTTGCACTTTCAGTTTGGAAAAGATTAAATGAAAAGATTGGGAAAATAGGGATAAAAAGATGTAATTTTAGAACCTATAACAAAAGAAATTAATGCATGTTAAAGAACAAACCATAACTAATGGCCAACCTATTGAAAGAATGAAAAAAGGATGAAATGTATCAATTGTGATGTTGTTGTGCTATTAGAAAAATACTTGATCTTAAACAAAATTTTTACATATGCCAATAACTTGTTTTACATCATGAATTGAAGAACTTGCTTGATTATGGACTTAGAAGATTGATGTGTGAATTGATGCATGATAACATAGACATGTTTATTGTGAAAATGATGAATTACATGAGTAAACTAGAAGGTGAGGGGATACTATATTATGTTAAGAGGAAAAAACAATGAAGGAAACATTTGTATGATGAACATCTTTACAAAAACAAAATAAATGGTTGAAATTGAACTCATATGGAATGTGAATTTATTACTAGCTTGTGTTTTATGATTTGGAATGCTATAACTAAGAATGATGAAATGAACATTTGATGTCAATGCCTCATATTTTGACCATGGAAGCTTGGATAGGAGAACCCTTGAAAATGTGTGTGTTTGAACTTAATTATATGCTACTTAACAATATTAAGATGAACTTGATGAGATTAAAGAAATGAATATGATTCTTAAACATACTTGATAGTATTTTGTAAGTTTAAATGCCTAGAACACCTTATGTCTTGTTATAATGAATGAGAATTGATGATATCACATGAAGAACTCAAAGTGTGCTTGTTAGGGAAGTGACATAGGTTTGGGCCACCTTAGAAGAAAAGAAGAAAGAGAGAGCCCCACGAAGATAATGATGATTAATAGGTTCTCTTTAACAATGTTGATGAACGTGTGATATTGTCATGGAATATAAACATTACATGTTGCCCTTGTTTTATAAGCTTTGGAAGTGAATTTGGTTGTAGTTTATGCCCAAAACTAGGTTGAAGTATGGTCTTAGTACGAAAACTTGGTATTTATCATATTCGTGAACTTAAGGAAAAGAAACGTTAAAGTGACTTAATTTCATTAATGATTTTTAATATCAGAATGACTTAGTTTTTCGTTGTTGATTTTCAATATTAGAATGACTTAGTTTTCATTAATAATTTTTAATGTCATAATGATATAATTTTCGTAGATGACCTTCATTAAAATTGAAGATGAATTTCTTGTTACAATATTATCACTATGCAAATATACAAATATTTGAATGAACATGTGTGTTATGGTGTATGTGTGAAAATGATCTTTGATATTACATAAATATAAATATACTGAGTAATGGTCATTTTGTGTATCAAGAGGCGTGATCGGTATTGGATCTTTAACCAAGCAAGGACACACTATAGGAGGGCCAGAAAGTGGTTCTCATCCTTAACTAATTATTATTAAATTCTTGAATTATTTATACATAATGTTGCTAGCCAATTCCAATCGATTAAAATTACTCATGAAACGTAACGAACAATGATGTGATTAACTTCGGATAAAAGGTATCCATATCAGAAAACCTGATAGAATGATGTGATTAGCACCAATTAAAGGTATTCCTATTGAATAACCGGGATTGAATGATGTGAGTAGCTCCGACTAAAAATATTCATTGCATTTTCCTATTTAAATATGAATTAATACATTATCTTTCTTAGTTTTTAAATTGTATGGCATAACCTTTTTATATTAGTGATCAGTCTTTATATATATATATATATATATATATATATATATATATATATATATATATATATGTTTCAAAGAAATTATTATAATTTATTTGCCATTGTTTTTCTCTTTTATTTATATGAATGAGTTGTATTTTAATGGTGATCTTTAAAAACAATAATCATGTGTTATTAACAATAAAAATTAACCTTTAATATAAAATAAATTAAAATGTGTAAAATGAAATAGAATACCAGTATCAAACATTTGTATTCATATCTATTTATTGATTTTACTATAAACATTAGCTCGCCACTTTATTATTCAATTAAAGTTAACATCTACTTTTTTATTCATCATTTATTTATTTATTTAGTAAGCATAAAAATATTTTTTTATTTCTCAACTAAAAAAAAAAATCACAATGCCCTTAAAACACATATATCACAAAGCACTTTCTTATCTTACATTAAAATTAATTATATTTAGAGCATTATTCCATTAAATATTGTTTAAACATTTTTTTACCAATTTTGTTTCAAATTTGACTTAGTTCACCCATTTTCCTCGCCATTGATTATTAATTAGCCATCTTAGCAATTTACTAATTAGGTAACCGGCATTATGCTGCAGACTAAATTTTTATTGCAAAAAAAATATATATAAAAAACACTAAGATTCAAAAATATTAAGTCTATCTATAAAATTAAACCCAAGAACTTTTAGTGGCTACAATGTCCAATCCAAGACTAATATTTATAATATTAATTATATTACCAAATGGCCTTTCCTTGCCTTTCAAATCACCGCGAATGATGAGAAATGCTATACAACTTATTTCTTCAAACTGGCCTTACTGGAATCGAACTGAAGGTGCTGACCACTTTTTTGTTGTGCCACACGACTATGGTGCATTCTTCCACTATCAAGGGAGTAAACCTTTTTCCATTTTATTTACCTTTCTTGTTTCTCTTAGATTCTATTGACAAATTTTCTCAATGCATTCTGATTTTTGAATCAATTAACTTGAATATGTGGTTTTCTGAAGAGTTGTTGAGGTTGCTATCTTTATGATATATTTAATTATTGATATATATTAGTAATAAAGTGTTGCATTATGGAAATTGCTTTTTATTTCCATCAACTTGTAATTTATGTTCCTCCATTCTTTTATCCTTTTTGTAGGAAGAGAAGGCTATCGAAAGAGGAATTCTTTCCTTGCTCCAACATGCCACCTTGGTGCAAACTTTTGAACAAAGAAATCATGTTTGCTTAAAAGATGGCTCCATTACAGTTCCTCCATAGAAAATGCAAACTCACCTGATTCTTGAAAAAACATCTCGGTCAATTTTTGTTTACTTCATAGGATTGCTTTATGATGTAGGAATTGACCCAGAAGGTGGCTACTACGTAAGGTAATTCTCACATGTTCAAGAAAGTGATTAGATGTTCAATTACTTAACCCTTTTCCATAAAATGTGAGGCTTAAGTATATTTTCAAACAAAATATCAACATAAATGAAATCTGTATGGTATGGGTTATGAAACTAGAATCATGACCCTTTTTTATATTTTTTAATATTTTTTTATTTTTATTCAAGTATCCTCACATCTTTTTAAAAGGTGAGATTAGTTCCATTCCGGATTCGTGGTTGTCCCTCCCAATAAATACGCTTTCTGAAAAATTGAATTTTTATTCTCACCCTTGCTATGATAAAATAATGCCTTAATTGCTAGATTAACATATCATTGGCATATTTTTCAATTAGAATGGAAGAAATCAAATACAATATTTGGACTTCTTCATTCAATTGTCAAGCTAGTTCAAATCTTTTAAGTTAATTATTTATATGATAATATTAAGAGGTTAATATTTACAGTGATTAAAGAGATTTACTTCCTAGTTCAAATCTTGAAATTAAAAAATTATTAAAAATTATTAATTTTTTTCTTGTTAAATGTACCACATGTAAGGACTCAATAATTAATAAATTAAAAATGGAGGCTTCAATTAAATCCCTCAAAATCGATGGACCGCGTGCGATTTCCATCCAGGAAGAAAAACAATGTTTTTTTTGAAGAGCCTGTTTGGCTTTGGGTTGAACCTACGTTCGGTCAAATTTTAATTTTTTTTTTTTTTTTGTTAAAATTGAGTGCGGTTTGTACTTTTTGGATCGTTTTAATATGCTGATGTCAAAAATAATTTTTACAAAATAAAAAAAAAATCATTGACATATATTCTAGCACGAAAAACTATTTAAAAAATAACCACTACCACACTGCCAAACACGCTCGAAATCAGATTGGAAAATAATAAGAGCAAGTCAATGTCCGGAGCTGACATATCGTGTAGACCAAGGTGTTCAAGACTTCAAGCCATGGTCTCATTGAGACAAGGAATAAAAAACGTAGGCGAGTCACCTAAGACCCCATGCACCATAAATTCACCACCAAATCAGGCGTCACATGAGCTATGCGTTAAAACTCCTAAATAAAATATGATAGGAAAACATTGAAGGATTAAGATTCATTAACATTTGCATTTAACTACTACGGCAAGATAGAAAAAAAGTATTCCGGCATTGAACAGATGGAAAGGCAGAAGACATGATCAAAATGGGAAGTAGAACTGTAGGTCAGAAGAGACGATCTAGCCCTATCACCACCAAAGATCAGGTTACCATCTGAGAATAGACAGGGGTATGTAGAAATGCTAGACAAGTTACATCAGAATGTCCATGAATGTGATCTTCTCATGGGAGGCTTCATTTGTTTGTCTTCTTCGAGTGCCACCATACCCAAGTGAGAAGGGTCTTCCAACAACATTTTTGCAACCAAGTAACCTGCAATGGACCAGGTCTGGAATTTTCGCGCCTGTTTCCCAACAAATCGACCAAGCTTTCCATCGTAATATTCTGGCCAGTTGTCTTTAACTAATCTTGTCTCCGCGAGCTCAATGGCACGTCTTGCAATTTGTGGGCGTCCAGTCTTGATGCATGCTGCGGTGAGAAGCCACAAGAGCACTGCATCCGTTGCAATAGCCAAAATGTTTCAAAGATAATAATCTCAACAAGGAAGTTCAAAGAGTTACATAGAAATGGACTTGGAATTGTTCATAAAATACTTCAGAGAGTTCATCATAGTTGGCAAAATATAATGATGACGATTTTAAGCAGGAATAGAAATGACATGAACAGGCTTTAATAGCATAGACACGGAATATACTAACTATTATTTCCATCCAAAGCCAAAACTCATTAAAAATAGAATAAAGAATAGTTAAAGCTCTATGAAGAAATTCCACACACATCACATCGGATAAGATTTTCCAACAATGTACTTCCAACAAAAATTGGGGCACTCGTAAAGCTTTTTCTTATTTTATATTTTTGCTCATAAGAACATGAAACTTTGGCTAGATGTATTTGGGATTAGCATTCAGCATTTCACCAGGGTAAATTCATGTAAATGCTGATTTGATAAAAATTCAAGCCATGGCATAGCAACAAAGGTAATCATTTCGGGCCTTGTTTTATCAAATGAATTATTCAGGCCTGACTTGCAATCAACCAAAAAAGCCATGGCGGTTTTAGTTACATTATGAATTTGTTTTGCGCAAAGGAAAATGCAGTGCAAGTAGCATACCTGGCCAGGATCCTCCATTGTGGTAACTCCATCTAGTATTTTTTGGATCACATCCTGTAACAATCCGCCATTCATGACTCTCTATCGCTGGATAGATTACCTTGAGTGGCATTTCTCCAACCAATTCCTCCCACCGTGATTCTATAAGATCCATTATCGCTGTCGATTGTTCAGGGGTTGCCAACGATGACAAGATTGCAATACAGTTACCCATACAAAACCAACGGAAGTCCATTTTTGCAGGACTAACATTTCCAACAAAGTAGCCACCATGGACTGGCATAAAATCAAATATCCATTCTGGAAGAGAATCGGGAATTACATTAAACTTGTTAACTGCAGTATGAGAGTATTCCTCTGTTTTATAACGATATATATCATTAAGTTGTTTCAAGTCAATCCAATAATAACTCCTCATGTGAAAACTTAAGGCATGAAGGCGTTTAGTGATCCGCTCAACAAACTCTTTCCCCTCCTCATCTTGCTTCAGTAGAAGCAAAGCACATCTTAAAGCCATGAAGAAAAGTGCTTGAATTTCAATGGGATACCCATAAACACCCTGAAAGATATATAACCAAACACACAGTAAATGATGTAAGACTTGAAAAATAAACAAAGGATGAACATTGCAACAAACACAACATTAAATATAGTCCAAGCAGACAGTAAATCAAGAGATGCCTCATTGGTAACCAATGAAACTCACCATTCTGCGATCAATCATGCAGCATCCATCAGCGCAAAGAAGAGTAGGGAATGTGTCAAACCCCTCTGAAAGGCATAAACTCAAAATTAGGCGCATACCCTTCTGACATTCTGGCATTTCGGCCAATGATGTGTCGCCTGTGGACTTGGTGTACGCTCGAAGTAAGAAAATCCACCAAAATCCAGAATCGACGGGAGCCACTCTTCCTATTGCACTCTCACCAAAATCTGCCATCAAAGTCTCACTGTTCCTGACAGGATCGTGGAGTACCTTAAAACTCGCAGGCATAACTCCTTCTCCAAGATGGAATCTGTCAATTTTTTTCTCCCATGATTGGAGGCGAAGAGTCTTCAAAATAAAATTCTTTACTACTTCAGGTTCCCCGTTCATCAGAAAAGCCAATGCACTCGGGACAAAATCTCTTACAAACACCTATGTAAATAGAGAAACTACGTTAATGTACAAGCTTTTAAGCCTTCGGGATCCTACAATCCCAGTTACAAATGCAAGAAAGTCATTATCATGTTACAATACCCGAACATATATGCAAAGAGAACAGAGTGGTATGAAAGTTAACTTTGGAACACGAAACATAAGCACATTATAGATAATGGGATAATCAAAAGGCAGAACCGGGAGAAAAACAAAAGTACACCCCGGTACATCTCCGAATAAAGTTATCGGGTGAACGACCAAACAAAATCGGCAACCACCCACTTGCAACAAAAGGCCTATCTCCAGTTAGTTAATACCCTAATAAACAAAATTTATTGTCATATAACACAAAGTAACAAAAATCATGGAGCCTTCACCTGATCATAATTAAGCTGTTCCCCAGTATTATCCAAAGCTGCTATGGTTCCAACAGGTTGGCCGCGAAAAAACACCAACGATCTCCTCAAAGCGTCCCAAGCTTCAGCCACAGCTGGATGTGTCTCAAACCCATATTGTGACCTTGGAGTATTGAATCCTGACCTTCTACCAGGGGAGTATAAACCATCAAGATGATCAATTAACCTGAAGTTACTCTCGGCTCTTGATGAGGGACGAGGAGAAAGCAAAGGCACCCCAAACAATTCATTTAGGGACCTCTCATCACATGATCTTTGCCTCTCCATATTCAAAAGCTTTGGTGGCTTATCTAAGCTCCTTAAGAAATCCAAATCTTCTATTTCAGCCGAAGCACGATGGGCATCGACACTCTTCAAGCTCCCATTTTGAGACACATCTCCATCAAGACTGGACATTTGTCGGATGTTTTGTCAAAGACAAAACACACAACTTTGGGCTTAACGCCTTGTGCAAACAACCTGCAATGAAATTCACCAGAAACAACCAAACTCAATGCATGTAAGACAAAATTTTGTAAAAACAGAGATGGGTTTTTCCCTCTTTCTTTGAAAAAAAAAGAGAAGATTCAAGATTCAAGATTCAATCTTTCTATCAGTTTTGAAAGGTTTTCTCATCAACCAAACAAGAAGTCTTGAACTTTCACACACCTAACCCTCAAAAGCTTCAAGCTTTTTATTCAAGAACCACAGTAGAGCATAACATATTAAGATTTTAGAGAAAAAGTGTGACTAACTCTTAAGACAGCTTCAATTATCCAGAAACGGAGAGAGGGGGGAGAGAAGAGCAGGCTGACTTGGGAGAGAGTGATGGATGAATACAATCTTCGCTGAAGATGCAGTGGAATCAAGCGGGCCCAAAAGGCAAACTGTGATAGTAGATTGGTAGAGGATGACAGGCAGGTGAGGCTGCTAGTATGTACGGACGGTTAATAATAGTTTTGAGGGGTCCACGTGGGGAGTCTCTGATTTGACTGTGACAATCTGATGGTGATGTACTCTTGCATATGGATCAGCGGCCTGAATAAGGAGTAGACAAAACTGAGAATCGGTCCCTAAACTCTCAATACATTATCATTTAAATCCTCACACTGAAATCTCCTTAATCAATTCTAGAAATGTAATAGAAATTCCGAATTGCTATAACCATGCAATAATTCGATCGGTTTTTTCAATAATTTTCTCTACTAGGATGGCTAATTCATTAAACCAATAAACTACGCGCTTGACGGAATTGATGGATTAAGTATATGCAATAAAATGATGTTATTTTAAGGAACATTTGCACTACTAAAATTCTGAGATATTATACTTAGAGTGTGGTAGCGGTTGCTTTTCAAATAACTTTTCGTGCCAAAATGCATGCCAATGATTTTTTTATTTTTTTAAAATTATTTTTGATATCAACACATCAAAACGATCCAAAAAATACATATCGTATTAAATTTTAACAAAAAAAAATTTAATTTGATGGGAACACGGTTTGTTCCCAAACGCTTCCTTAGTATTATACTTAGTCGGGAACATGATTAACTTGGAGACCTAAGAAGAGAACCAGACATGTTCTGGGGACTAACTTGTGCATCCTTGTAATGAGTGGTGACCAAGCGAGCGTGAAAGAGCTTTGGGACTTGAACCATATGAAAATATGAAACGAACACTTGTCTCTGTGACAGTAGTAATAATGCAAAGGGATCTTTTCTCTGCAGAGCGGAAAGATATCTTTTTAGCCAGATCCCCTGGGAGCTGGTGATTGGTGATTGGGATGTCGTTTGGCAGCCATCATGAGCTGGGATCACAGTGGAATTCACGGCTGCCATAAAAAACTGGCAACGAAGAGTCTGTTTTTGAATTTGATTGTCTTTCACTCTCGGCATAAATTAGAATGCGTGATGGGAATTGGTTTTGCCCTCTCTTTTGTTTCTTTCACGTGTTGATTGTGAGTCATCGGTTGGATTATTTTATTGTTGTTTTTAAAAATATTTTTTATTTAGAAATATATTAAAATAATTTATTTTTAAAAATTAATAATTTTAAATTAAAAAAAAATATTTAAAATTTTATCTAATCTCCACTCGGAATGCAATACCAAATAAATAGTTAATCTTGTTGATTGGGCTGATCACTTGCAAAGTAAACGAGTCAGGAATTGGTGAAATCTTGCTACCCACATGAACTAAGCTATGTTTGGTAGTTTTGATTTTTAATTTTTTAAAAAAAATATTAAATTAATATTTTTTATTATTTTAATGTATTAATGTAAAAAAATAGATAAATAATAAATATTTTAATTAAAAACACTTTTAAAAAATACTCTATATCACATTACTTAACTAGCACTTTAAATTACTTTTTTTTATATACCTTAAGCACTTTAATTTAGCAAGGTGGAATTTTTTTGAGAGAGAGGGGGGGTAAGAATCGAGGCATTCACTTGAGAGTCATTTATTTGTATTATTATTCTGGATTCAATATTAAAATAGATTATAGATAAGATGTTTTTTTTTGTTAATAAATTGAAATAATAAAAAAAAAATTGACTTGATTTTAATATGAAACACATCATTTAAAAAAAAAATTGAATGTTTTAAAATTAAACCATGTGAAAAAAAAAACTAAGATACACAATTTTTGGAATAGGGATCCTATTATTATTACTATTATTAAAACTACGAAAAGAAAGAAAAAAAATTAGTTGTTTGGAAGTGTGGTTGTGATTGTTTTTTTAAATGTTTTTTACTTGAAAATACATCAAAATAATATTTTTTTTAGTTTTTAAAAACTTATTTTTGATATCAGCGTATTAAAATGATCTAGAAATATTAAAAAATATATTAATTTAAAATAAATAAAATAAAATAAATTTTTTTAAAAAATGTTTTTAAAACATAAAAATAAACAAGGTAAAAATCTACACCATGTGATAGCTGCATCTGAAAAAGCAATGCCTTTAGATGGATGTATGATGATATATACCAGAAGATTGTTATCCGTTTCCATCATGACAGTTACCGCTTGCAGATTTGGTTGAAAATATTTTTATTTTCTCTTATCATCTTTGAAATGGGGTTTGTTCTAACCTATTAATTACTTGCAAAAAGAAAATTCTCTATTTACGGCATAACCAAACCAATTGGATTCAAATGGTTAACATATTTGAATTCAATTATAACTTATTATAATTCTTATATTAAAAATAATGTATCAAACCATATGATTAAATTCAAATTTGTTGTTTGAAATACTTATGAAGATTAATTAAATTAAAAATCTTGACTATTTTATCCTTGATTTTAAAAAAACATTTTTGTATATAAATAATTACATAGATGGCTCGCGCCATGCCGCGTGTCCGTTAATTTTTTCCTAACTTTAAAAAAAAATCCTCATACAATGATAAACCTGAATCAACTTGAGATAACTTGATCACCACGTGATCTAAAATGTGAAATCAAAATAATCCTATAAACAAATTAAAAAACATCACAAAGCTCAAGGCCCGGTATGTAACAACCATAATACCTTTCGATTTTTTTTACTAAGCTTTATTTATATATATACACATACACACGAACGCGTACACACTTTATTACCAAAGTTTCAACAAAGTTTTTTTTGTTTTTAATGATACCAAGTTATCAATAAATTTCTTTGTTATTCATTTATTTTTCATTTATAATTCCAACCCAACTATCCTAGATCCTATCACATTCCCATATCAGATTCCACATACCACATCATATTGGTAATATCCTCAACATCAAATAAATATAAACATGTTAATTACAAAAACTGATGAAATAAATATCAACACTTTAATAATAATTCTCAACATCAAATAAATATCACCTATTGATTACAAAAGCATAACATTCATTTTCATGTATCTTTAACACATGGTATATCCATGTTAATATCACCTAATTAAAATGAAAAACACATGATTTAAGTGTGTCTATATATATAACATGGTTATTAACATGGATATACCATGTGTTTTTTCATTTTAATTAGGTGATATATATATATATATATATATATATATATATATATATATATATAGAGAACAACTAAACCTAATAATTCAACAATTCATTGCGAGTCTGGATGTACTTATAAATACACCATTTTTCCAGTTAATAAATTTAATATTAATTTATTAAAAACATATGACAACATTAAGTTTGAACAATAACTTATCATCATCAAAATAATTTATACAACCAAACCAGTTTTCCTTTAATGACATCCACACAATTTGATAGTCCACACGATTACTAATAATACGGATAATCTGTCCTAAACAGATAATAAATTTGGTAATTCACATAATTACAAATAATATAGCTAACCTCTCCCGATAGCCAATAAATTCAGTAATTCATACGATTTCTAATAATTCAAACTAACCTCTCCCACTAGACAATAAATCAAGTAATCCACACGATTATCAATAATTCAACTTACCCCTTCAATAAACAATAAATTCGACAATTCACATAATTACCAATAACCAACTTATCCTTCTCGGTAGCCAATAAACTTAGTAACACACATGATTACCAATAAGCTAACTAACTTTTTCCAATTTCAATAAATCCATTTAAATATTAAAATAATCTTGTTTCAAGAAGTCTTATAGTTGCGAAAGGTATCTGGACTACATTAATCACAATCAACATAAAAAAAATATAAAATATTCAAGTGAGGTGACGAGGCATCTGACTGTGGCTCGCGATGCTCCAACTCCTCCCTAGTTAGGATTTTACGCCCACATGCTCTTTTGATTCAATAAAATTTCATCATGTCATTAGCAAATCAATGCTCCTAGCCATAAGGCACATAAATATTTAATTCAATTTAAAATATTTATTTTAATTCTACGCTTCCCATTTAATTTACTTATTTAGAATAACAATGTACTTACATCTCCCTTGGTTTTAATTTTCATTAAATGATTAAAATCATCACACTCAAATACATAAATTCAAATCCATTTTTATCACAATTACAATTATTAATCCTACACAATTTCACAAGATTCAAACACATTACTACAATCATAATTCTTTTTTTTTTCTTTTATGGCTGACCATATACCTAAGAAATTCACCATGATTTTCACTTCATTTTAATAAAAATTCTTCCTTTCTCTCATCATTTACAACAATTATTAACTAACTCTAAGTCTCCTTAATTGCACATAAGAACCCTAATCCTTGAAACTTAATAAATTTATCAAAAATAAATCAAACTTTGAAATAAACTGGTTAAGAACACTTGACATGTCATACCTAGTAAGAATTTGAGCTTCTTATGCTCACCAAGCAAAGTTCTTCTTTTCTTTTCTCCTTTTCATCCCTCCTCTCCTTCTTCTCCTCTCCCTCACTTGATTTATTCTATTGTTCTTGTGTTTAAGATGGGGGGAATCTAAAAACTCCACATTTTTTTTTAATTTTATGATATTTTATAAAGTTTTTCCCTTCAAATCTCATGCCTTTTCTCTCTGGACTCTTCTTAATTTTTCTCTCTTTTTAGGCCAATTTCATCATTTAATATTGTGTTTTAATTGAGAATTAGACTTCATGATTTTTTTTTTGACTTGATTTTTACAAGGTTATCTCAGTCTTATAATCCCTGAATAGTGCTTAATGGTCTACCCCAATTGATTTGGCTCATTTTTTTGTGTCATTTTTTAATTATTATTTTAATATAAATTCATCGTTTAACACAAGATCTGATAGAATCAATGAGAATTGAGTTTTATAATTTTTTTTATTTGCTATTTATGATGTTATTTTAGTTTCATGATCAGAGTCATTAATTTGACAAATTAATCCAAGTTAAATCATGTCATTTTAAATTTTTTTTTATTAACTTATATCGTCTTAAAACTTGGGTTATGAATTCGATAAATTAACTTAGATTATTTTTTTATTTTTTTAATTGATTTTTTATAATTTTATTTTTAATTTTATAATTTTTTTTTAATACGAGATGTACTAGCTGCACGTGATCAATTTTTCATGATTGTAGTAATTATTTTATAAATGATACAAGATTAACGCCGTCATAATCTTAATATATTTTTAAGAGAAGCTAAATGCTAAAATATTTGATTAACCGGAATAATGGAAGGTGTTATAGCTTCAATACACGAATCTTTTGTAACGAATAAGACAAGAGAGAGATGCGGTGGCAAAAGTCGTAAATTCATTAAACGTTCTGGTCTTTTTTTTTATGCATCTGTTCGTGTCCAATTCGTCGGTCACAAAAATCTCAAATCGTGCGCATCGTCGTTTCATCACCTTAAATTAAACCCCGATAGCTAGCACTACAAAAACCCTAAACCCTAAGTTCCACAGGCCCTAAAAAATAACTCAACAATGGTTGATTCTTCTGATTATCAGCAAAAAAGGTTAAAGAAGAAGCGAACGCTGAGTAGCCATGAAGAGAAACGACAGAAACCTTCCAAAATAAACCGGATTGATCATGATTCAGCGAAAGAGAAGGACTCGAAGCAAGAAACTGAAGAAGTTGCGGGTCCATGGAGGAATTTGCAGCTGATTTTATCGATTCAAAACAGAGAAATTCATCTTCAAAAGTTTGACCCTTTCTCTCTCTCTCTCTCTCTCTAATTGTTCTTTCGCTGTTAAATTTTAGAGTTTCAAGGAATTATTTAGGGTTTTGTCTTGACTGCTGAGAGAATTGTAATGCAGGAAGGTTGAACTAGCTTATGATTTTGTGAACTCGAGAGAGAAAGGAGGAGGAAAAGACGCCGATGTAGACCGTGAAACGGTGAAAGTATCACGAGTTGTAGCTTTTCTGAATGATTGGGTACAGTCACTTTTGATTTCTACAGATAAGAAAATCGAAGTTGATGGAGAGGGAGTTATTGAGGCGTGTTTGGATTATAGGTGCTGGGCGATTTTCAAGTTTTGCTTGGAGGAGTCTTTGAGATTGCAGGTTTCTTTGAGTATTTCAAGGAACCTTTTGAGGGCTATAGGGTGTGTTGCGAGAAATGTGCTTTCTGTACTGACAGTCCCATCTGTTCGTTTGAAAGAATCATTTTTTACTGGTTCCGGGTTTGAATTGTACAGTGTTGTGCTTGATTGTGTTTCTCTGGTGTTCTTATCTCATGGTGGCTTGTCGAACGAGAATTTGGACTTGTGGATTTTGGTCTATTCTTCCGGTTCTTGATTTGTTCGCAAAGTGTATGGTGAGAAGCTCGAGGGTGGCAATGTGGGTGTTTTTGCTTTGCGGTTCTCTTTGCTTGGTGCTTGAGCATTTGCCAAGTTCTTGAGGGTTCATCCAACAAGGAAAAATGGATTTCGTGATTTTGTGGATAACTCCTTGAGCCATTGTTGCATTTGTTGGGTGTCCTTGCATCTTCAGAGTAATGAAAGCAATCCTGGCTGGACAAGAAACTTGCTAGTTGCTGTCGAAGAGGTTTTATCAAGGGTTATTTCATCCAACCCACATTGATGGATTTATGAGCTTACGTGTTGCAGAGAAGTATTCTGCATCCAATGATGGAGAAACAAAGGAGTCAAAAACTGTTATTCAAAGTTACCACAGACATTTTCTTTGATAAACTTGAAAGAATTATTCTTGCAAAGAAGGAATCTGCTATGAGTGGCTTAGGAGAATTGTTCTATTTGCTCGTTGATCGTGTGAAAAAGCAAAAAGAAACTTTAGTTCTGTCCGAAGGTATGAAGATAGTGGAGAGAACTGAAGGTTCAGGCAACTTGTCTGGTCAACTATTAAAAACGTTATATGTGTGAGCAGTACTCCTCTAGACACTAGTTTATGGACCCAGTATTTTGAGTGCAGAAAAAAGAAAATCACTTTTCAATTTCTTTGTACAGATTACAGACCCTCTTTTGCTTGAGATAAATGGCTACCTTCAATCGAAATTGGAAGTACAGCCTCTATTTGTTGGATGTTCACTGCACAATCAAAATCTATTAATAATTTACTAGCTGCTTTTTGCGTGAAAAGCTGTACATAAAAAAACAGAGGATATTCTGAAGGGGCTTGCCTTAATTTCTTGAAGAAGGTTTACAATGCTATATTATTGCCATTCATGGCCAATTTACTTTGTTTGCCAACATATAATGTAGATTCACGAACACAAGAGACCTTAACTTTATTAGCAAGGGAGCTAATTGCTGCTGTCGGGCACCTATTGGATATCGAGTATGAAGTTTATCGAGAATGATTTAACCAGGTTATGGTTTATCATGCTTTCCTGCTTGGCCTTTGGCTATTTTCATTTAATGATCAGATGCACCAAATGGAATGCTCGTTGACATCTGCAGATACTAGGACTTGGATGTGTCCAGCTGGTCAGCTTTACCAGTGAACTTCGACAGGTTTAGTCGAAATCATTCCTATCTAATGCACATGCTTGGCTTCTAAATCTGCCCAAATAAGTTTGGTCATGACATGTTGAGTTTTTGAAAATTTATTTGTGTCTTGTTTCTGTCAGATGGTTTTTTCATGTCCTGATGTTTTTTCTTTTAATTGCTGGCAGGGTGAAAAAGTACTATCTTTCGCAATCTTGCAAAGCAACAAGGCTTTATAATATTATATGAAAAGGTGGTGATGCCTGAGCTGAAATTATGACAGTTTGGGATTCTGCAAAATTTCCTTTACCACAATGCATCATACAAAAGAGTGGGAAATGTTGTTTTGCTCACATGATTAAACTAGCCATTCCAATATATATACCCATACCAAAGGGCAGCAAGTGAGTGCATTCACACTTAACTGGCAGATCTATTCAGAATCCATGGAAGGATGAAGACTACTTGCGTCATGGCAGACGAGAGGTTTGGATCAATGCAAAATCCACATGCATGGTTGGATTGCAAGTGGAACTTTTTGGAAGAGATTGTCCTGAATATTAGCTCTGGTGCTTGATTCATTGAATGTCACAGCTGGGACAGCACCATTGTTGACGAACTATGCCCCAGGACTGATGGGAATTTGGTCCATACAGATATCTGGTAGGACGGAGTCAGAAAGGTCATGAGTTCACTCGCTGTGACAGAGCAGAACTGCATGCAGCTTGAACCTACGCATGATATTAAGTGTTGAGTGCCACAGGGCACTGGGTCCTTGTGTTCTTTTCCGCATGTACATGTATGCCGAAGTTTATACAGCAAGCAGTCACTAGCCCAGATGTATCAAGAAAGATGTCAGCAGTAATGGGGGGATCCAATTACGCATATTCTGCAAGGGATTGGATAATACAATGAGTGGTACAGATGGGGTTATTTTTCTTCGATTCTCCACCATCAGCGTCTCTGCCGTCTTATACAATCTATTTCTGACATTATCTTCAGGGAGGATGTGCGATTGTTGTCCTCTGATTATGTATGCTTACTTGGCTCTCAGCAGGCTTGTTGATGAACATGTCAGAAAAATCTCTGATATCTGCACAAAGCATATGATAATATCGTTATAAAGCTGCTTGATGATGCTGCTCATAACGTACTGCCAAAGAGCAGAAAGTGGGCCAAACGCATTGCTATTTTAAGCAGAGCGAGCATCTGATCTTACTGAGTTTCCGAATGAGTTCCTCCCTTATTGAGATTAATGAACGTACTTCCAGTCTAACTCTTCTAATGCTTGCAACCTGTTTGTAGATGACCTGCAACCAACCCTACATGGAAGAGATAAATGGGTTTGGTGTCAGTTCGTGTGAGATGAGAGTCATTTGCTGCCTGCAACTTGTGGATTATTGCCAAAATATTGATATTGCCGCCATCATGCTGAGTAAGAAGAGGTTGACGATTTCATCAGCATGTGATCCTCACTTCTTCATATATAACAAAAGGCTGTCACAGGTGAAGGCATCACACAAATGAAAGCCCAGCTCCTGGATAAAAGTTTCTGGTTGCATCAAATCTCAGCAGAACTTCTGCTGATTCTGTCTGTAGAACATAAAGTAAGACTCAAATCTACAATGCAATACACCCATCCTTGCTTCATGCACACATCATACATCAAATATTCAGTTCTGAATAATGTATGTATTGCCTAAGTTGAGTACTGCCGCTTTTCCTAGTTTGTTCGGCAGGCATTTGGATCCAGGTTTTGCAATTATTGGAGAAATCGAATCCTACCATATTGGAGACGTCAAACGATACATGGCACCTCATTGGAAAGAGGGGTTAAGTGCACTGAGGAACTCATATGTTGTTTTAGGCGAAAATCCTCTCACATGTGATGAGTTGACAGGGCAGAAATCCAGCTTCCATTTATTGTCTTGAGAATGGCTGTCAGATATTTCCAGAGAATCAGACTGCGTGTGACAACTTTTCAGCTTGTCAAAGTTTGCTTAGGCTTGTTGTTGGATGCCAAAAGGATACACTACTTCAAAAATCATTCTCATTTTATGTTACTTGCACACTCAACCTGAAAGGTAATTTGTATTCTCATAATTTTCAATCCATTATGCGTTCAACAGTCTTCATTTATGTTTTTAGCTTTTAAGCAGCATATGCGAATTGCTTATGTGAAGGTTTCGCACAAGAATTGAATAGAAAACGTTCCCAGTGAAGTTCTTGCCAATGGGTCACATGTATAAATTGTGACGTCCACAGTTTCTGTATGCCTTGGGAAGGATTATGAAATTCGATATGTGTGGTGCTTGCAGTGATTTAGCTTTCACTTGAAAGGTTTCTGTTGATACGTATACCTCGTGTGATATAAGTGTATCTCCTTTAAGTTTCATCTAAGCATGGTGTCTACATGTATGCAATAATTAACCCACCCCACCCCATCAATTACTCTCTCTGTTTCCTCGATTACAATAATGATATATTCGTGCTTGTCTGTTTATAGCCCTGCCTTTCACTTGGAGTTCTTGTGATAACATATACCACGATGATGTAAATTGCTTAAGTTCACCTGTCGACTATCTTCTATGTTCGGCTTGGTGAATTGGCCACTGTTAGGAATGGGACCCATTCTTCTCGCATAAGCAGTATGAAGCTTTTTAAAAGGTTGCTGGTGGCCTGCCGGAGTGACTCTGAAATGTCTAATTATGGCATATTTGTGAGGAGAAAGTCAGGAACTACTCATTCTTCACTCATTCCTGTTCTGGTTTGAGGATGGTATCATGTTCTGTAATTATTTGGCTTCCAGATCAGTGTCTTGAGGCTTGTTAGGCTTCAAGAGACAACTGTCAGAAGATAAAGCTTGTGAAGTTGCTGCTATGAATATTTTCGTTGTGGATCATCACATCGATATGTGTTCCTGACACTGAAGCAAATTATCAATGTCCTGCTGCTGTCCTCCAGTAATTTCTGGAACAACCTTATAGCAGGAGCGCAATGCAATTCTGATGTTACCTCATGTGAACATGAGCAGTGTATAACGAGTCTCTGCGCCCATTTTGGTATACTCCAACGATGTTGTAAGAGCTGTAAAAGTATTTTTCCCTTCATTGCTGAATAGTTTGAAAGGGACAGGCAACAGGTACTTAATTATTTATTTGAAGAGTGCTCGATTGCATATGAGAAATCGAGTTGATGAAATTGATGTGACTGAACAATTGTCTTCAAGTGGTCTCTTCGCTTCAGTGGGTCATGTGGGCTAGCATCTGCATTGGACCCACTCCAAAGCTGTCAACAGATAGTGATTGATCATAAGGTGAAGCTGTTGAGAGGAATGTGAAGTCATGCTCAAAAATTGAGTCGATTGTAGTAGAATGCAATTGTTGATTTTAATTGTTTTTCTTCTTTCCAATGCTGTTTGTCAAGGGAATATCTCCAACCAATATCATTTATCTGTATCTGGCGGCTGGAATTTTGTAAAGTCTGATGATATGAGACAGTTCACTGTTTCAGGTGATCTCTTGGAAGTCACCGTGAAGCTACTGTTCACAGTCGAAAGCTTATCTATTTGCTGGTATTCTAAGTAAGCTTGACTCATATGAATGCCCGTACCATTAAATAAGGAGTGGTTGCCATAAGTTCTTTCTGAAGGTGATCATTTCCTGAAAGAAGCGTATAAAAATCACGCAGCTACTTAATTGCGCTTCAGCTATTGTGAGCTCAATTTGGGGATACATGCAGCTCCTTTGTTGTCTAGTTTGGTGCCAAGTTTTACTGGTATATGTCTCAGTCTTGCTCCTGAAGTTAGCAATAATGGTACGAGGTACCAAAGACCATTCTCTTATTCTTGTTAGATGGTATTCTGGAGAATTATCTGCAAGAGCTAGGGAGTCATTTTCGCCAATAACTAATCCTACCGTCAACTAGAAACGTGTTTTCAAAAGCTATTAGAGGTTACACTTGAAGCTTGGGAAAATGCGCATATCTTTACAGGGGAAAGAAGCTACTGCTGACTTCTCATGGATAAAAGAATTGGAGCACTAGATACACTCCACAGTCCATATAGGACCCAGCTTTCTCTTATCTCATCCATACTATTTAGATGAATTTAGAAGCAAGGTTGAGGGATGGTTCATTCAAAGTTTGATAAGAAACCATCACGAGAGGTTGCATCTTTTTGTTGCAATACAGGCTATAGAGAGAGCACTGGTAGGAGTGTATGAAGGCTCGCCCAATAATTTATGAGATTACTACTGGGAATGTAGAATGGTGGAAAGGTTTCTTCACTGTTGCTGCTGGCATTGACTGCTTGGATCTGGTTCTGGAATACTTGTTTCAGGTAAAATTCTGATTTCACTGCTGTACATCGTGCAGTAATTTCTTTTACTTTTGCTTTTTGGAGGAAGGGGACAAGTCAAACCTGATCTCCATACGTCGACAAACAGGCAGCTACCAATCCACCAACAGTGATTGGTACAGTGCATAATGATGTTCAAAATTTATTCTCTTGTAATGCAAATTGTTGTGCTAACCATCTACTTGGTCTTTACAGGTTCGTAAACGTTTAAATGTTGTTAAAAGGACATTCAGAGTTTGTCTGCTGCCATGTTTCAACATAATTCTGCACGTGCAAAGTCCCAGATTAATATTCTATCGGATAGCAATGGATAGTGAAAGGTTTGAATGGACGCAGATCCAGGAGCAGTCATTTCTTATGTGTTGTTGGGTACTAACAAGAGTTTCTGGAAAACATGCTTTTATTTCAAATGGATTCCTGGCATGTAGCACAGTCTTTACATATATCCAGCGGCACTGTTTCAAGATTTTGATCAACTGAGAATTTCCATGGTCGAGCTTTATCTAATTCTTTGTTGAACTCGGGTAACCAAGATTGTAATACTGTGGGAAGGCAGGGATACCTGTGTTGTAGATCTACAATTCTCCCGTGGAGTTATATACTGCATGCTGCCGGTTACTGTACACGATTACTGGAAGCATCACAAAAGGTCATTATCATGAAATGTTTTAGCTCAATCCTGAAGAACCTGATTGCTATGTTCATAAATGTTGCAGTTAGATTTGTTATCATCAGGCCAGACTCATCATACACACATAGCAAAGAAGTAAAACTGAAAGCATTGGCATTAGTGGAAGGATTTAGATCTATTGTTGTCCTTTAATAGGACAGTGGAATGGGCAATTTCCTACTTTGATTCTACTTTGATAGTTGCTGTTTTCTTGTTTGCTGATGCTAAAGATAACTGTTGACATAAAAAAACATGCTAAAACAATTGTATACAGTGCTTAGGCATTTTGACCATTTCAGAATGTTTCTCTATGCTATGTTATAGTTGTCCTCTACTTGATAATGCACTCCTCATATATCATTCTCTGTTTCCTAGCTGTCATTTATATCCTTCTTGTATGGTTTTTATCTGTGTTTTATCTCAAAGTAATTTTTATATGCAATCATGACGATTATTTTGTAATTCCAGTGAGTCAGAAAAGGTGCATTTCTTTACTTCAAGAATCTGAGCGTGTTCTTGCTTCATTGTTTGGAGATGGTGGATGTTGATTTACCAGTCAGAAAAGGTTATTTTTCGTTAGGAGTTCATGAGGGGGTAAATGTGCTTGTTCTTTCCGGAGGATTTATGAGGAGGTATGTGATGTTATCTTAAGCTTGCAGTGTGCAATGAATAATATAGCCTGTCCTTGTTTCAAGTTAAAGTTATTATTATTCATCTTCTAATGGGAAAATGAGATGGCCTTTTATTTGTTCACATAAGCAATTAGCAAAGCAAACATCATAACATGGGAATTTATCTGAAAAGTTTCTCGATGGTTTTGTTTGTGACCCATTGACATCAACCTCTGTTCTAAAACAGACAATACGGGCCTAACTGCAGTGACTATAGGGTTTGATTGCAAGCTTTTGATGGTGAACTTTTTGGTGCATGAACCCCTGCATCTTGTCTTGAATTAAACCCTTAAGAGCACGCTTATTGTGGATTTCCCACAACATGTCTAGAAAATTTGGCTACCATGCTTGAGCTTGAGCAAAGTGGCATTTCTGAACTTCCGGCTGAACAAGAATCTATTGCGAAGTTTACTCTTGATAGTTTAATCAGACCTCTGTGGCAGTTCACATCTAGCATGTTTCTGGTTTATGCATTGCGGCTACAAGTATTTGGTATTTTTAAAAAAAATAAAAAATTACACATCTTGGCTTCTATTAACCGTGCTTTGAATTTGTTTGCTATTATTATTTACAGTTAAGGCAGCAAAAAGATGTCTTGGCCAGCACTGTTTCAAGTTTTTATCCAATTACATTTGGGTCTATTCAGGATATGGCCCGCTTAAAACTGGCATCAGAAGGTGGTCTCAACATCTCATTTTCATGTTCCTTGCAATTTTTAAGCACAGTGGTGAATGGTTCTAACATATGTTAGTCTCATTGCAAATTTCAAACTGGATTCAATGCAGTGTAACAAAAACAATTTGCTTTTCAATTGATGTGCAGGGAGATAGATGAAGCTCTGAGACCTGGTGTGTATGCTTTAATAGATTCCTGCTCAGCAGATGATCTTCAATATCTGCATTCTCAATTTGGGGGTAATTGAACTAAATATCATCATGCTGCAACTGCTTTTAATCAGTTTTTTTTTCAAGCATGCTCCATGAGCATTGTGACCTTATTTTTCTTTGGTGTCCACTGCCTTTGCAGAGGGTCCTTAGCAGAAACACATTGCTACTTTGCAGCATGATTACAAACTGAATTTCCCAATATGAAGAAAAAGTTTGATTTTGATTAATCTTGAGGGTGAATATATATCCCAGTTATCAAAATTTCATTCAGCAACTCTTCAAATCATGGCGAGAAAAAACAGTGACATGTTATCTTCCAGTTCCAAAGAGCAGTTTAGGATCCTAATCATTTTGGAAGCCAGACACCATGTGCTAGTGGCATAAAAAACGATGTTGCCATATGTAGTGTTGGGGCCTCCATGTGGTCCAATGTCACCGAGCTGCAGCGCGAAGGATGAGTTTTTCATTCAGCCCTCACATGCTATTGACTGGCACTAAAATTTGGTAGCTCTAGGTTTATCTGAAGAGAACTCCACCAATTTTTGTCCGGGGGTGCGGTGAGTCCTGAGTGTTATTCTTCAATGATATTCTTTTGGCTTTGTTGTATTTTTTTTTTCTATGTGAATATCCAATTCTTCGAGTGTAATGGTGTTTTGAATGTTGCCTACGTGCAGTGCAGATTTTAGAGAACAAAAGCACCCTTGTTATTGTTTCCATTATTCGTTAGATTACATGCCTTGTGGTGAAAGAAGAAACATGCATCGTTTTAGCACTAGTTGAAATAGTCATCGATTTGGCTGGCTTTTGTATTGCCATTCCTGCTTCCAAGTTTATTGCATTCAGCTTGCTATTAGTTTCATGTTTGTGGAGTACCAAAAACATTTTGAGGTCTAGTTACAAGCGTCAGAAGTTTTCACTCTTAATGGAAAGATGATGTCGCCTCTAATAGTTTTGGAATAAGGCGTCCTTAGAGTTAGTATGACAACATTCTGCTGGCCATCCATTGTTTGATTGCTGAGATATGGTTAGTGTTGTTTTTAGAAATGGTTGGTGGCAAACTGATGTCTCTGAAATGTGAGGATTTTCCAATGGAATTTCCTAGTTCTTCTAGCCTATCGAAGTTTTCTCTGAGTTTCCTACCTGAAATCTTTGAATTCTACAATGGTTGATGGCAACTTGTCCCTGAAAGCTTGACAAAAACCTGGCAGGCAACTTCAGTTAGGTTGCAGTGGCATTTGGTGAATATATTTATTCCTTGTGTTTGTACATGAAGGTAGCCTGTTTTCCACTCAATAATTTAGGTGGTTCGTCAAGAAAACAATAATAACAATCAGTAATCCAGAGAGCTTTATGGAAAAGTGATTCAAACATGGATGATGTTTATGTTCCAGATATCAACCGCTATCCACTAAGCATCGATAAAGCAACTCTCGAGATACCCAAAGAAAATGCAGTGTGGATATGAATGCATGGTGATCAACCAGGATTAGGGTTTGAACTTTGAAAAGAAAGGTGATTTGTTTAATTAATCCCGCCGAGTTTATGGTTGTCTCAACGCTTAAGCTTTATTTCTGTGACACCAGTGGGATTCTAACAGGCAACTAGTGGACCACCTTGGAGCCTCAAAATATGCATCTTCTTTCATGGAAATTGGTTGGTCCGACCACCATCACTGACTTGAAATTTTTATCGCCATGCCTATTGTTTAGAGTATAATAACACTGTTAAGAGTCATTTATGTAGCAAACTGACTTATATATATATAATATATATATATATATATATATATATAGAGAGAGAGAGAGAGAGAGGAGAGAGAGGGTACAATTATGCAATATGCTTTGATAGTATTTCTAAAGCGGACAGAGAGTTCATTGATGGTGGGGATATACTTGATTTGCTTAATAGATAAAGTTGATTAAACAAGTATAAGGTTAGCAGCCCTTGATCATTTAACCAATTGTCAAATCCATCAAATCAAGTTCGGTGCCAGAAACTCCCATACCAACTTAGTTCAATAGCCCGTAACAGACAGTTCCTCTGCTATAAATATAATCGGGCCTAGAATTGTTGACGACCTCTTGAATGTTGATAACTTTGGCAGACATCTCCACGCCAAGAAAAAGAGAGCAGCAATGCATTACTATAGGAGAAGAAGTGACTCCATCTTTGATGCTTTCACTCTAAATCCCCTGCCATATCCAGTTCTCTTAATCTTGGCAGTACTATCAATATTTCTTGGCATGTCTTGGTTCTTTAGCTATGAAGACATGGTGGAGACTACTGAGGAACAAATGGGTTGGGTTCTTTTGTTGTACCGTTAGTGCTATAGTCATTGAGTTCGATGGCTTTCATCTATGGAAAATCCTGACATGATCTTTGTTATGTCACCATGGGACAAGCGCCGAGGACACACCACACCGGCCATCAGAGGGAGCTCTCCTGGGGTGTGGCTGCTTTCATTGTGTTGCTTCTTGTTTTGGTGCAGTTTTTCAATCTACCTTTCTTGATAGCTGGCTTGTTTGATGCTACGCCTATACTAATTGATATGGGGGATTGAAGATCAAGTAGTTTTGTTCTGTGGCTTTAGTTTATGTTTGAAACAAACAGAATATGAAATTATTGTATATGTATGTTGTAGAGGATGAATGCATTAAGATATGTGTTTGGGGCTTGAAGTGTTCATGTTTGTTAATATTGCTTTGGTTGATAAGATCTTAATGATAGTTTTTTTCTTCATCAGCTTATACTGGCCATGGATCAAAATTAGTATATGCTCTTTATCTGGCTCAAATTTAATCTTGAATTGATTGATATGGTCTGAAGACTAAAACTCACCCTGATGAAAAGAACTATCTGCCTGTTTGGATGCTGAAAAATTCCGGAAATGCATCTTAGCTCGTATAAGAAAATCAAATCATAGAACTTAGATTTCTCTTGGCCAAAACTTGAGACTTTTCTTTTTCTTGTACGGATGAGATTTTCCCGGTAACGACGGAAACCTTGAAGATAAGTGATTGGTTTATTTTAATGTCTGTGGTTATTAACTTCGCTTGATTGATAAAGATTAATAATTGTTGGCAGAAGACAAGTTATCGCTCAAGACACTAACTTGAATTTCAAGTTAAGCGGTCATCAGTCAAATTTGTCTCATCCCCGCAGAAATCACCCACAGAACAAACCTACCAAGCTATAAAGTAGGCATGGTAATGGCAATTCAGTGTCCACTGAGTTTGGCTTGAATTTCTAAAAGTAAAAAAACAAATTCGGTTGCGCGCTCATGACGGCGGGAGAGGGCTCTAATAGTCAGGATTCCATGAATTTGGCGGGGTCCATGAAAAGAAGTTCTTGTGAAATTGCCAAAAAGAAGTGAGGGACCGAAAGCCCAATTGCAGATGTCACTGTCTGTACCTAAATACGGTGGCAGCTACAAGCAACACTTTAATTACTTTTATAATGAGAGCAAGCTGCTTGCTTATCCTCGCTGTTTAGCCATATGTGAAGGTCAGTTTCATCCATCTAACGCTTTATCTTGGGTCATGCTGTCGTGGGAGAAGAAGAGTTCTTTATTAGTGACAAACAGCCATTATTATTAGGGGTGTTCAAAAAAAACCGATCAAACCGATTAAACCGAGAAAACCGAGAAAAATTAACCGAAAAAACCGAATCCGATAAAAAAAAACCGAATAAACCGATTAAAAAATTTAAAAAAAACCACCCGGTTCGGTTCGGTTCCGGTTTTAAAAAAGCTTAAACCGATTGAACCGGACTAAACCAGCGAACCGGTTTAATGAATCTAAAACAAAATATAAAACCTTGCACCCGGCCCCACTCCAATACCCGCCGCCCCCCACTCACCAGTCCCCTTCCCTTTTCTCTCAAAATCTTTGCACCCCACTCACCATCACCATCCCCCTTCCCTTTTCCCCAAAACTTTGCACCCCACTCACCTCCCCCTTCCCTTTTCCCCAAAACTTTTCCAACCCACTCACCCTTTCCCTTCTCTTTTCCCCAAAAGTTTTATTTTATTTTATTAGTTTCGGTTTTTTCTGGTTTTTAAGGCTAAAAAACCGACCCGAACCGAACAAAATCGGTTCGGTTTGAACCGGTTTTCGTTCGGTTCGGGTTATATTAACAAGAAATGATATTTTCCGGTTCGGTTAATTTTTATGTTAAAACCGAACCGAACCGGACCGTGAAGCACCCTAATTATTATCATCCAAACCTAATCCACTGCCTTCGTGTCCAATGCTCATCGAGCCTCGTGCAAGAGAAAATCATCAAAGTGCTTGTGGGGTCTAAGCTTTGCAATGACAAATTTTCTGCCTTGTCAATTTATCAGCTTCGATTGAATGGAAAATGAAGCATCTTCTTCCATTTTAATCCTGGAAGTTGGCGAGGGCATCGAAGGACTTTGATTCAAAACCCTTTCTATGGGAACAAATGTATAGCAAAAATGGGCTATAACTGGTGTTTGTCTGTGATTCTTCATAGCTACAGGAGATCATCTTGGACTCACTGACAAACACCTGTTTTCTCGTGTTTGTCCACGCCAAAATTTAGCGATAAATGAGCATGGGGATGGCAAAGGAACGAGGTTGTTGACCATGCCAGTGAGGTGGTGATTTAGTGGCTGCCTCCCATTTAAACCAAAGGAACATAGTAATCTGACCAGTCTCTTGATTTAGATCGAGCAGGGCTGGAATTCCATAGGTACACTGAACATTTTGCTCACAACAGTGAGCAAAAACGAAGTAAATTCTTTCAAAGCATCATATCACACCATTACAGTGCTTGTATCACACAGAGATGGTATTGCCTGACAAAGAAACTCAAACGATTCCATGATTTTAAGCTATCTTTAAGACTATATGGTTAATCAACATTTCGCAGAGTTTTTTCCTCTTCTTTTTCCGCTGATTTATTTACAATTATGCGACCCCCGAAGAGGTCCAAACCAACTTGGAATGAAACGAAAGATTGATAAGAAAGCAACATTAGAAGCAGCACCACGAAAACACAATACCCCCAAGGGAAGGAGCTCGTGGAACGTGGAGCTGAATCATGCGGCGAATCTCTGAGTCGATAATAGAAGCAGTCCAATCGGTAGAAGATGAAGCCATGAATAAGATCAGGAGGATAGCAGCAAGAAAAGGAATATTTGGAGGTTGACTGCAGAGTGGCGCAAACTGGGCCTTGTAGCCTGAGTAATGGGAGAGCCATAATAGGGAAATGACAATGCAAAAAATGGCTAGCAACGGGAAGGGAGGAGGAGACATGGAGGCCACGGTCTGGCCTGTCCACCCTTGTTTCCACTCGGGGCCCCTTCTCTTTGGATAGAACCACTCCATCTCTTTTGTCCTCTCCTGTTTCTCATCCAAGCAAGCAATTCAATGGCGAGTTTCTTCAATTCAAGGGAGTGATATGGGCTTTGTTTGCTTTAATTTCAAATTTGGTTAGGGAATATGTGCTTGATTGTAGATCCTTAAAGAATTCTTTTCGGCTATTGCACACTCAATTTTGATACCAAAACTCCATCGCATGCAACCAGAAAGAAATCTGATTGCTATTTCTCTTGACAGCATAAAAAAAAAAAGAAGTAATGGCAATGCAGCGAGCTTTTCTACCTCGTTGATAGTGTATTTTTAGTCCATATCAAGATTTCACGAATTCAATTCTTAACAAGTGCTAAAAACTAAATTAATTTTATATCGAAAAGTTGTTAAGCTCGAGTTTTTTTTTTTTTTCTTCTATCACTAATCTGTTTCGGGAAAAAAAGAAGAAAATAATAAAACAAATCTTCATTTTTTTAATGACTAAGAAATCCAAGAATTAAAAAGAACAACTAAAATCTAGAGAGAATAATTATTTTGAAATATTAATTAATGTCGTATACCTTAAATGGAGATAACTCTTGTTTTTTCTATTTTGTATTTTGAATAATAGAACATTATGAGGTCTTTTTTATGTTAAACTTAGTAAGGATTCTATAGTTTTGTTTATTTTTTTAATTTGCAACCAAGTTGTTTGAATATTACACTTTACAAGCTTAATCAAAACTTGTTGTAAAAATCATGAAAAAGTAATAATGCTCTCATATATATTAAAACATGAAAAACTAACCACCACCATACAACTCATTATATCTCTTCATGCTAACGTTTTCTCCTCTCTAACCTCTTTCTATAAAAAAAATATTCATCAACCCCTCACAACAGCCTTTCTCATAAAAAATTACTCCTATACTCATAGTTAACTAAACTCATCTTCTCCAAACCCACAACAATATGTGACAACAACCGTTCTTTTTTTATAATAGCAAACCTAACCATCACCGCAAAAAAATCTCTTATCCCCTATAGCCATGGATTTCAAAGTGTGATAACAATATTCGGATTATATTATTGAGACAAGGGTAATAAACCGCCATATTAATAACAATTGTTACCTTTACACTAGTTTGAAGTATATTTTCTCTTGAGATCCAACTCTAAGAATCTATTGTTTGACTCAAGTACAATTGAGATCAATACTGTACTTAGCTCCGACATATGTAAATTATGAAGTAAGGCATGACCTTAAGAACCACTTTTTCATTATTATTTATGTATCCATGTCATTCCTCATCAGATGGATAACCCCAACAAAATATTTCATCACAAGATTTCGTATTTTTTGACAAAGTGTAAGGAAATTGAGCATGCATAAGAAAAGATATAAGTGATATGAGGAAAATTAAATCCTCTTTCAAAATTTCTTTGGTTCTTTGTTTTGCCAATAGGATAGTTGAAAAATCAATCTCTTTTTCCCTAATATGTGTAGCCAAAATACCAAGATTTCTTGATTTGGGAGGATTTGGGTTTGGTGGCTATATGGAGAGAGAGAGGGGGGTGGGAGATAAGAAAATAATGGGGGTTAGGATTTTTTTTGACTTTTTTTTTTTGTTTACACAGGACTATGTTTTGAAAAAAAAGAGTTTTATTTAGGTCAGATTATTTCAAAGCTAGTACGGGAGCCTACCGGAAACTTGATTCTTTTTTTGGATTAGATCAAATTCTAAAAGGGTAAAATTATTATGAGCATTGTTTTGGGTCATTTTTCTTCATTTTATAACCAGGTTTTTGAATATTACACAAGCATTAGTCAAAGTAGATTTTGAAAATCAATCAAAAGAACAATAAATTAAAGCATAAAAAAGTAATCATTATCACACAACTGCATTCTCTCTTTTCACATTAACCTTCTTTCATCTCACCCTCTTTTCTATAAAAAATCACAACCTCCCTCTTAAAAAATTACTCTCATACTTACAATCAACCAACTTCATCTTCTTCAAATCAATGACTTGTGACAACAACCGTTCTCTCTCATAACAATAAGACCTATTATTTAATCTCAAGTACAATTGGGATCTCAAATGCACCCAGATCTAGCATATGTAGATGATGAGTAGAGCATGACCTTAAAAAAGCATACGTTTCATTATTAATTTATGTATCTATGTCTTCTTCATTATATGAATCACTACCAACAAAATATTCCATCATAGGAGAGTCCTCATCTTTTGATTATGTGTAGAGGGAAATTGAGCATGCATAAGAAAGATAATAGGTGATATGAGGGAATATTAAATCATCTTTCAAAATCGCTTGGTTCTTTGCTTTTCAATCAGGATAGTTGAAAATCAATCTCTTTTTTTGTCTAATATGTGTAGCCAAAATGCCAAGATTTCTTGATTTGAGAGGTTTTGGGTTGGTGGCTATGTTGGAAGAGAGAGAGGGGAAGAAGATCAAAAAAAAAAAAACAAGGGCTAGGATTTTTTTAACATTTTTTTTTCCTATTTATAGGCCTGTAGTTTTGGAAAAAAAAAAAAAGGTTATTTAGAGCGTCATTATTTCAAAGTTAGTATATGCCTAACAAATACTTACACTTGCCTTCTTTTGGATTAGGTCATAATTCTGAAGGGTAAATTACTCTAAGCATTGTTTTGGTTATTTTTCTTTTACTTACAATCAAGGTTTTTGATATTAACACAACATTATTCAAAGTAGATTTTGAAAATCAATGAAAGATCAATAATTAAACATGAAAGACATCATTATCACACAACTCATTTTTCTCTTTTTTGGTTACACCTCTCTCCTCTCATCTCTCTCTATAAAAATTCACGAACCTCTCTCTAAAAAAAAAATTACTCTTATACTCACAGTCAACCAACCTCGATCTTCTTCAAACTCACGACTTGTGACAACAAACTGTTCTCTCTCATAACAACAGACTTATTGTTTCAACCCAAGTATAATTGGGATCATGTACCAGATGCTAGCATATGTAGATGATAAGTAGAGTAATGACCTTACGAAGCATCATTTCATTATTATTTTTGTATCTATGTCATTCCTTATCTAATGAATAACCACTAGCTAAACCATAAGAAATTCTTCATCTTTTAAAAGTCCTCATCTTTAGACAAAGTATAAAGGAAATTGAGTATGCATAAGGAAAGATATCGTGAATATGAGAAAATATTAATTGCCTTTTTAAAATCTCTTTGGTTCTTTGTTTTCCAATTAAAATAGTTGAAAATCATTTTTCTTTCCCTAATGTTGCAGCTAAAATGCCAAGATTTCTTGATTTGGAGGATTTGGATATAGTGGCCATGTAGAAGAGGCGGGGAAATGGAAAATATATATGGGCTAGGATTTTCTAATTTTGTTCTTTTTATTTATTCAGACTAGGGGTGTTCACGGTCCGGTTCGGTTCGGTTTTAACATAAAAATTCAACCGAACCGGAAAATATCATTTCTTGTTAATATAACCCGAACCGAACCGAAAACCGGTTCAAACCGAACCGATTTTTTGTTCGGTTCGGGTCGGTTTTTACTTAAAAACAGAAAAACGAAACTAATAAAATAAAATAAAAACTTTTGGGGAAAAAGGGAAGGGAAAAGGGTGAGTGGGTTGGAAAAGTTTTGGGGAAAAGGGAAGGGGGAGGGTGAGTGGGGTGCAAAAGGTTTGGGGAAAAGGGAAGGGGGATGGTGATGGTGAGTGGGGTGCAAAGATTTTGGAGAAAAGGGAAGGGGGATGGTGAGTGGGGGCCGGCGGGTATGGAGTGGGGGCCGGTGCAAAGGTTTTATATTTTGTTTTAGATTCAATTACCGGTTCGGTTTGAGTCCGGTTCAATCGGTTTAAGCTTCTTTAAAACCGGAACCTGAACCGAACCGGTGGTTTTTTAAATTTTTAATCGGTTTATCGGTTTTTTTATCGGTTCGGTTTTTTCGGTTAATTTTTTCTCGTTTCTCGGTTTAATCGGTTGATCGGTTTTTTTGAACACCCCTAATTCAGACCGTGTTCTAAAAAGAATAGCTAATAATCATTTTTTATTAAATAATAGGATTTTTTTTTTTGAGCAAATTTTTAAAGAAATGTAAAGTGTTATCCACCTTAAAATTTCAAGTTGTAAAGTATATATTTAAAAATTTGATTGCAAAGTAAAAAATAAAATAAAATAACTATAAATGAT